>NC_134085.1:145298790-145598790 GCF_000715075.1 Nicotiana tabacum
TTGACCACAAGTCTTGCCTTAAATTTTTCAATAGTGCCATAATCTTTCATTTTTCTCTTTAAGATTTATTTAGAACCCAACGGTTTATTTCCAGGAGGAAGATCAACCAATTCCCATGTATGGTTGTTCAGTATGGATTCTATTTCACAATTGATTGCCTCTTTCCAAAACAATGATTCTGAAGAAGACATAGCTTCTTTAAATGTTTGAGGCTTATTTTCCAATAAGAAAGTCACAAAATCTGGTCCAAATGAAGAAGACTTTCTTTGACGTTTACTACATCTCGGATCCTCCTGGTTAAGTGTACTTTCTTTTGTTTCTTACCGAGGTCATTTAGATCCTTCACCAATCGACTCACATTCCTTTTTATACGGATATATATTTTCAAAGAACTCAGTATTATCTGATTCTATAATAGTATTATTATGAATGTCAGGATTTTCTGATTTATGAACTAGAAATCGATATGCTTTACTATTAGTCGCATATCCTATGAAAACACAATCAACGGTTTTCGGTCCTATTTTTACCCTTTTGGGTTTAGGAACTTGCACTTTTGCCAAACACCCCCATATTTTAAAATAATTCAAGTTGGGCTTCCTTCCTTTCCATTTTTCATATGGAATGGATTGTATTTTGCTATGGGGTATTCGATTTAGTATTCGGTTAGCCATAAGAATGACTTCCCCCACAAGTTCTGTGGAAAACCAGAACTTATCAATAATGCGTTCATTATCTCCTTTAATGAACGATTCTTTCTTTCTGCAATCCCATTGGATTGGGCGTGTAAGGGTCCATTGTTTGATGAATAATTCCATATTCTAAACATATTTGTTCAAAAGGAGATTCATATTCACCATCCCTATCACTTCTTATCATTTTGATTTTCTTGTTAAGTTGTGTTTCAGCTTCATTTTTGTATTGTTTGAATGCGTCTATTGCTTCATCTTTACTATTAAATAAGTAAACATAGCAATATCGAGTACTATCGTCAATAAAAGTTATGAAATACTTCTTTCCACCGTGAGATGGTATTGACTTCATATCGTAAATATCTGTGTGAATTAAGTCTAAAGGATCTAAATTCTTTTCAACTGACTTATAAGGATATTTAACATACTTAGATTCCATACATATTTGATATTTTGATTTGTTGCATTCAAATTTAGGCAATACTTCCAAATTAATTATTTTTCGCAATGTTTTATAATTAACATGACCCAAACGTATATGCCATAATTCATTTGATTCAAGATGAAATTTTATTATTATTTTCAACAACCATTACATTCATCTTTAAAAGGCCCTCAGTGAGGTAACCTTTTCCTACAAACATTTCGTTCTTACTTATTACAACCTTATCGGAAACAAAAACACATTTAAAATCATTCTTAACAAGATGTCCAATAGAGACTAAATTCTTCCTAATCTCGGGAACATGAAGGACGTTGTTCAAAGTTACCACTTTGCCGGAAGTCATTTTGAAAAATATATTCCCACATCCTTCAATCTTGGCCTTTGCAGCATTTCCCATAGAAAGCATCTCATCGGGTCCAATAGGAGCATAAGTAGCAAAAGCTTCTCTAACAGCACAAACATGGCGAGTGGCTCCAGAATCAATCCACCACTCTTTAGGATTGCCCACCAAGTTGCATTCGGAAAGCATGACACATAAGTCATCAACATCATCATGCTTTTCAACCATGTTTGCTTGACCCTTCTTCTTGTCTTTCTTCGGATCACGATACTCCGTAGATTTGTGTCCGGCTTTTCCACAGTTGTACCAATTTCCACTGAACCGCTTCTTGCTTGGGTTATATTTTGGTCCAGAAGCCTTTTTCCTCTTTTGTTCTCTTCAACAAAAGAGAACTTCAAATTCTGATCGAAAGCATTCCCGCTTATAGTACAATAGTAAAAATAATCATTTTAAAACTTTTTTATATGAAACCAACTACTTATACTTAATTGTTCTTGTTTTATTAAAATATTTTTTTGTAATACTACTAATCCACTATTTGGATCTTCTCCTGTTATTAAACTATGTATCTTATTTGTAAAATTATAAGGATTTGCTCCCATTGCTATTAACATTTGGAAATCTTGTGGGAATTCTGTTTTATAGGCTTCCCATAGGCCTTTAGTTGATTCTCCTAAGAAAGTTTCCATATATTTATACGTTGTTTCTGCATCTGTATCATTATAAGTTTTTATAAAATGTGCTACTACTATTCTTTTCCATAGGTCTATTACTGAGTTCCACATTTGTGGATCATGAGCTGCTATATTTAATATTTTACCCTTTCTTCCTCCTTCTTGTAGTCTTATAGGTTCTTCTATAGACATTCTTTTTCCTGACGGTTTTACATTTTCTATTTCCGTCTCTTGATCTATTCTGTAAACTCTTTGTCAAGGTACATTCCCTGTGCTAGTGCTAGTATCTACTATGCTTTGATAGGTTGTTCTTTGGAAGGGGCTTGGGCTAGAACTAGTTGATTCCATCAATTCTTTTAGGCTTATTAAGGATTCTGTTTCTGTTTCTTCATAACTATCTTGTATTTCATCAAAATATTTATCTATTTTCTCTGATTTTTTCTGTAAAATCTCTTCTTTTCTATATCCCCAATTATCTGTTCTTAATTCACATTTTTTAAAGTGTTCTTCTACTTCGCTTAAGGTTAGCTTTCTAAGTTTACATCCTTTACACTGGAAAGTCTGAGTTTTATTTTTCTTAACTAGTTTTTTTGCTTTTTCTAATGCTATATCTACTTCAAATTCATCTGGTATTACTTCTATGTTCATAAACTCAGTATCAGTATCTTCTATTGTGCTTTCCATTGTATCGTCTATTTCTTTTTGGGTAGAATAATTGTAATTAGTAAATCTAATTGAGGTTTCTCCTTTTGAGTTTGTGTACATTAAATGAGATTCTGGCTTAAATATTTTTGGTTTTGCAAAGTCTTCTAAATTCCATCTAGTCCAGCATATTCTTCTGGATTTATTTTGATAGGTTTTATTAGTTTTATTCCTTTATTTCCCATTACCTCGACTACATCGTCTACTTTAATTTTAAATCTTGTATTACTACTTGTTGCCATTTTTCCGATGAAACCTACACATATTAATAAATTATTTCCATTATTCATTTCTTCATATCCTTTCGTCTGTATTCCTAATTTAATAATTTTTCCAAATTCTGCTACATTTATCATAAAATCTGGGCTGATATAAAATATTCCTCCATTGTTTGTCATGTCTACCTCTGTTAAACCTAGTATGGATTTCTTTTGATCTGACCATCTGTCGTCATATACTACTACTAATACTTTAGTTCCTAAGTTTTTTCTAGTTAATCCTTTTAATCCGATTACTATTAATCCCATATGCATTAAATTCCTTTTATAGTTCTTTATTTGTTTTACTGAGTCTGGATTTATTAAATTTAATGTAGCTACTTTATTTCCTATAGCTGATAATTGTTCTTCTCTATAATGTCTATATAGTTGAGAATTATTTGAAAAATACCCTGTATTATATAATATTTTCGGATTTAGTAACCTTAGTTGATTCTGCTGAAAAATTTGTATGTCTTTGTCTATATCTATTATTTCATCTAGTTTCTGATTGTCATCTTGTCTTTTTCTAGTTAAGATTCCTGCTAACATATTATTGCCTATTCTATTATCTGAAAAACTTACTCTTGATCTTTCTTTTTAATTGTTCTATTAGATCGTCAACCTTTAGGATTTCTGTTTTTATCTCTTTTTCTTTAATAATTTTATCTAGTTTTTATTAATTTCTAGAAGTAATATTATTAAAGTATTATTTTGTTTTATTATTGTTTGATCTGCCTTTCCTTGAGGGATATAACTAGTTAGTCCTTCTGGGTTGAGTTAAATTCTTTCTGTAAGTTTTAATGCTTCTTCATATGTTGGATCTAATTCTATATCACTCATGAAAGAGCTATTTCTTTTATTTTGTCTATTTCTTCTTTTAAAACACTTATTTCACTTTTTAGTACTTCTACTTGATCTGTTGTTCTTTCTATTAGCCTGGTCGTTTGTATTTCTAATTCCTGAGGTTTTTCAGTAATAGTTTTAATTAATTTTTCTATTTCGTTTTTCGTAGGTATTTTTTCTAGATTAAACTTATTATTTAGATATTGTATTTTTCTGTCTATTTCTAGTTCTTGTGATTTTATGAAGTCTAAATTTTGTTCTAATTTCTCTAGAGTCTTTTTCTGTTTAATTTGAAACGCTTCTACTAGTTCTAGTGTTCTTATTAAATTTTTATTATTTTCTTGTGTTTTTTCTCCAAAATTTATTATTAAATCTACTATTGTATTATATTGTTTGTCTTCGCTATGTAATATATGTTCTCCACTGCTAAAATTACACTTAATTACCGTATTATCTTTTACTATTTTATACTTCTTTTCTGGGTATATTTTTAAATCTAAATATTCTAGGTTTCTTAAGGTAGCTATATTGTCTATCTTAAGGGTATCCAAATTTTTCTTTTCTTAAAAAACTTTATTCTTTGATTTTGTAAATATATTTCTCCTTCTATACTTTGTATTTCCACTCTAAAGCTGATATAGTTTCTAAACTAATACTTCTTTTAATTATATAACTTTGTTCTCTATTTATTTTGGAATCTGATTCTCCTATTTGTTTAGCTAGTTCTAAAGTTGATGATAGTAGTGTTTTAGTTTCTTTTAGTATTTTCTTTAGCTCTTCTCTTCTGATTATATCTCTTCTTAAAAGCCAATAGTTAAAAGCTATTTCTTTGGCTATAGGATGTTGTCTTAACATATGGTTTACCCTAGTGGAATATATTTTATCTTATTTCTAGTTGTTTGAATATAATTTTTCTCCTCTTGTATTTCAATACTTGTTCTTTTTATTTCATGAAAAAGGAAATTCTGAAAATCCTTGGTATTAAAATTATCTAATTCTAATTCTAATATTCTTATATATTTTTATAGTTTCTAATGGTCTTATAGCTAATATATATCAGATGTTGATGATAACTTATATATTTAGCGAACAATAATTGTTTCATAAACTGTTTGGTCCTAAAATCTTCTTGCTCTGATACCAATATAAAAGGGTTAAAAATATAAAAGAGTTAAAAACAATAAAAGACGAAACAATAAAAGACGATAAAAATTTTCTAGTAGTATATTCTTCTCCTTCTTTGAAACCTTCTTCTCTGGTAGTGGGAGTAGATTGACTGATGATATCTGAATATTTCCGATATTAAGTATAGTTGTTTTCTATATTTATCTAAACAACTGCTGTTATTTTGTTCTAGGTAGATAAAATGTACTGCTAGATCTATTATAGAATAGAATCCACTATCTATGTCTATTATAAATTCTTCTAAATTTTGAGTAAGGCTTCTAGCAAAACTTTCTGGATGGGTGTAGTTGTTGCGGTTATTGGACATTAATAGTAAAATTCTTTTCAGTTAAATCTTATATTTGTGAAAATCCTACTCGGTACTCTCTCTCTCTCTCTCTCTCTCTCTCTCTCTCTCTCTCTCTCTCTCTCTCTCTCTCTCTTATTCTATAGACTTGAAAAGTTAACATATTAGCTAAATTATGAACTGATATTACCCCGTAACTCTTTTTTTTTACTCTGTTCATCTCTTCTTCCCAATCGTTTAAAGATTTTACCCTTTTCTTAACTTCTATTTCTTTAACCTCACCCTGGCCATGGTTAAACACTTATACCCTTTCTTCATTAATTGGGTTTTTTAACCAGTTTTTTCCTAGGAATTTACAGGTTAATCCATCATAGTTGTTAAGAAATTGGGAAGCTAACCATATACTAAGAGTGTTCTATAATAATTTAATGTACAGACATAGTGTTAACTAATAATCATAAGAACAGTAAAATACAAACTAATTAACAATCATAGATTTAGTAAAATACAAACTGGGGTAATGTTTATCAGAAACATAATTTAGATAAAGATGAATAACTTACATGCTTATAGGAGAGAGATTTCCCTTTCGGGAAACCCGAAAACCTTACTGAAAACTTTGAAAATTACTTATATATATAGTTACCCCCCATCCCCTCCAAAAAAAAAGAAGAAGAAAGAAAACGGGCTTTTTTTAATTTTAGCCCACACCAGAAACTATTTATATTCGGTAGCCGAAAAAGTATAAAATTTGTATAATTTTTGTATATAA
The DNA here is from genome assembly GCF_000715075.1 of Nicotiana tabacum. NCBI lineage: Eukaryota > Viridiplantae > Streptophyta > Magnoliopsida > Solanales > Solanaceae > Nicotiana > Nicotiana tabacum. The sequence continues at coordinate 145,304,990 of NC_134085.1, forward strand.
CATACATAATGTGTGTGTGTGTGTATATATACACACACAAAAAAAAAGTATATATTCTTTCGGCTATTATTTTGAGAGCGACTATACAATGTCATTTTCGCAAAAAAAAAAAAACGCGAGAGAGAGAGAGAGGGGGAGAGAGGGAGAGAGCCCATACAAAATCTGGGTTTGGGCCAAGCTCCAAAGTATGGGCTTATCAGTGAAAGAGTTTCAGATATAACTCATAGGATTAATTGGATTAGAGAAAAAAACCCATGAAAAAACCCTAAAACCAAGCTGTACGGATGAACTTAAATGTTTTTGTGAACGCATTTGAGTCCATTCATTGTGTTCCTTATTCCTAATAATATAGTCTCCTCACACTTGATTAATTAATTGTATTTGTAACTTCCATCTACGTAAATCCCAATACTTTTGACCATGCACTCATATTCATACATCAATTACCAATTAGGATAAGTTCATTACGACCCATCCAAATTAAGAAGAATCTTCGGCAGTCTAATTTTTAGAATTACCATAATAGAAGTAAGGATTTAATTTGAATAGACTCGTAACTTAATGTTTTCTTACACTATCAGTTTATTTTTACCTATTAAAGCAATTTATTTATTTATTTTCTAGACAAACAAGTTAGACTTAATGTAGACGACATATATGCTGTTATAATATTTTTTTTTGAAAATTTAAGCTATATACATCAAATAAGGAATTTTTATAGAATCACATCATCTTCACATGTTGTAAGATGTAATCTATCATATTCAAGATTACAAATCCCACATTTTAAGTTGTAGATATCATTAATTAGGTAACCTGATAGTGTAATTTATTTAATTTGCACTGATATTTCACGGTGTATATATACATTTTAGTGGTAGATATTTCACGGTATATGTACGTTTAACTCTTTTTTTTTTTTTTTTACGTTGTGGACAATTTTTTTCCTGGTCCAATAGAAGTGTAAATCACATTTACATAACCAATGCATGCATGTATTGCTAGTGTAAACACACATATAAAGCACACAATAAATGTATGTAGATGTATTTTAGGATGAAGACATTCGTGTCCCACAATTAATCATATCAACGTACAATAAATAGCGCATTTTCTTTTCTACACTAATTCATATGTAAAACCCGTGGTCATTAATTAGAACCCATAATTTCTATACATTGTAACTCCCATAATCCACTCGCACGAACTCCAATTTATTTATCACTCATTTATTCTCCCTCTAATTCCAATTTATATACCCCCGCTGGCCTTTTCAATTTCTTGACTCTCTCTTCAGCCGCCATCTCCCCTAAATTTTTCCAATTATGGATTCTCATGTTCTAACGCTGGAAAACCAAAATGATCAATTCGATTGGTTATATTCAGAACACGCTCCTCCCCCTTTCGGGTAAGTAACATAAAACAAGTTAGTTGTTATGATCTTGATTTATATTGAGGTGCAATATTGGTGAGAAAAATTTCAAAGCATCAATATGCATGCAAATTTGTGTTTAAGGAAAAGAAAGAACTAAATATAGGTCTTTAATATACATATTGTATCGACTAACATTTATGTATTCTTTTGTGTTTTTCTTGTTTTTGGATAGAACATGGCAACAACAAGATTCAAGAATATTGTCCAATGGAGGTTTATTCAACTTTGAGTACTTTGATCCCTTTCAATTTCCCAACGATCTTCAAAACAATAATTTACCATTTTTTGAGCTTAAAGAGTTGGAAGAAATATGTCAAGATTTGGGCACGTTAGACGTCAGACTACCTCCATTTCAAGAAGACATTCCGCAGAACATGACATTTAGTCCTTTAGAGGAATGTCAAAACGTGACAAGTGCTCGAAATGAAGTTCATATGCAGGATAAGAACTACTACGACTATACAGTTGGAGAAATAGAATTTAGCAGTGGAACTAATAATAAGGAGTTAATTAGGAAGCGAAATAATAATGGAAGGCATAAGAAGAGTGATACCTTAGAATTGGATGAGATACAGAGGTATTTTCATGTACCAATAAACAAAGCAGCCAAGGAGTTGAGAGTTGGATTGACAGTGTTGAAGAAAAGATGTAGGGAACTTAATATCATGCGATGGCCTCATCGTAAGATTAAGAGTTTGCAGACTCTCATTGATAGCGTTAAGGTACGTGTTAATACTAATAAAGTTTTTGTACTAATTAAGAGTTAATTTGTGGTTTATTAAGTTAATTATTGGTTGTTTGGTATATACCAATAAATTATTTGACCAACTGCTATCAGAAATGTACCGATGGCTTTCCGATGGGGTCCGTCGGTAATTTACTAATGGATTTTGTCGGTACATTTTACCGAGGAAGGATTTACCTACCAACCACTTACTGACCGACTTCTGTCGGTAAAGCCTTGTTACCGACGGACATCTATCGGTAAATTGCGTCGGTAAACATGTGATTTTTAGTAGTGATATCATATTTAATTAATGCAGGAAATGGGACTGACAAGTGAAGTAGAGATGCTAGAAGAGCACCAAAGAATGCTAGAGAAAGTACCTGAAATGGAGCTAACTGAAAGAACCAAGAAGCTGCGTCAAACCTGTTTTAAGGCTAATTACAAGAAAAGAAGGGCCGGAATGGCTGCTTTTAGCTTTTAATTTCTTCTTTAATTCCCCTTAGATTAGTGTTTTAGGTTTTCTATCGATTGAAGTTATTACGTTGGAACGATTAAATCTCTTCCTAACGTCTGTACGAACTATTAAGGGAGCCTAATTTCAGATCAGGCCCTAACTACAAAGTAGTGCTACTAATGTTAATGTTAAATTTTAGTTATATTATGTGGTATTTGATTTGTCTTTACATGTATTCCTCTCCCTTGTCCGAAACTCCTAATTAAAAGAGAGTTCTGCTAGCCAAGTCTCTTTTCCTATTGAAGTATCCATCAAGCCTGCAGCGTTAATACTTTCTTTTTTGTCAACTTATAATTAATCAAAATAGTATGCCAATAACGACGATAGTATACAAAATAATCATAATCAAACTACTGGTTTCGTTTCTATTGACAATTACTCTAGTCTCGACTAGTTTTGTTTTTGGGACATGATTTACGTCTTGTTTCGCTTCATCATATTTGACAAAATTTAGAACATAATAGAGTAAATTAGTGCTTTCTTTCCATTTTATGTGAATATGGACTTTACACATTGTTCAAGAGAGACTTTTTGAAATTTGTAGTCTTTTAAATAAGCCATTGACATGTGTTATATTTCATTCGGTGGCGAAGCTAGCCTTTTAGTTACGGGTTTAGCCGAACTCAATAATTTTGGTTCAAATCTTGTATATATCTTAAAAGTCCATTGGATTGAACACAAACTAATTATATAGAACCCATCAACTTAAAAAGATTAGAATGCCGAAACCATAAACTTCATATCCTGGTTTCGCTTCTGATTTCTTCACTAAAGATTAAATAAGAAATTTAAAGTTTTATTTCTAAATGAAGAAATACTATTCTTTTTGGAACAGTCTAAATATAAAAGTGTGACACATAAATAGGAGCGGAAGAGAGGAGTAATAACAAGCTAGAGGTGATAAGTGTTTGACCAAAAAGATATCGAAACCTTTTCGATTGAATCAATAGAAACAATGAAGGGGTAAATCTTAGTTAAACGTAATAGACTCCAGATCTATAAACTAAACGGAAAATAATGCATAAGATGAGATAGATGTAATTAGTCTTATTGATACTTTTTATTTTTGTCTCCTACTAATCAGTGGAGGAGACCATTTTACACCTTCTCTCGGAGATTGCTTTGTTCTTCTTTCTATTGGGAAGATAGGAAGAGAGAGAGAGAGAGAGAGAGAGAGAGAGAGAGAGAGAGAGAGAGAGAGAGAGAGAGAAAGAGAAGTCGGCCCCTCTTTTTCAGGCGAGATTGCTTTGTTCTTCTTTCTATTGGGAAGATAGGAAAGAGAGAGAGAGAGAGAGAGAGAGAGAGAGAGAAAGAGAAGCCGGCCCCTCTTTTTCAGGAACTTTTCCCTCATATATATAGTTATGGAGTCTTTGCTATGTACTTGGTTTGATGCTCTTTCATACTGCGTCCGCCTTTGTCGTCCCCTAGACGTTGTTTCTTCTGACTCGAAGGGTATTGCGAGTACTGGTTTTGGAGTAAACCATGTCGTCTTTCGCTGCCTTGCCGCTTGGATGGGATGTCGGTCAGAAAAACCCTAGCGATCAGATTTTGACCAATACAGCTAGTCCCTCCGACTGCTTGGGTCGTCCCCTGTCGGGCCAGACAGATGGACTATGATTGTTACATATCTAAGAGAAATCTGACTACCTACCCTTGGGTATGATCCTTAGGCTCAAGTGAGGTAATGACGCTCTTTAGATATCTTTGGACCGTTGCGGCTGTTTCGGAACCGAAGCGTCATTTGGATTGAAACATCGTTCGTGGTTGCTGCCATTATGACACACGTTCCCAGGGAATTGAAACATTTCGTGCCCTATCAGATTCGATTGGCGACTCTTGGGTTTCGTGCTTGGGGGATTTATGTCTCTTATAAATAGAAGGAACACATCATTCGATTGACACACTTTCTTGCCCTTTACTTGAAAGAACTTTGCGAATATACTTTCTTCCTGATACTTTGAATTTTTAATTGCCCCCAGTTAACCGAAAACTTTTCCTCCTCCCTTTTCTTTATCTTTTTGCTTTACCAAATTGACACAATGGCTGGTGATTCTTCTCGCGCTGACCTCCTTATCACAATTCCGGCACCGGAAAGTGATGTTCTGGTCACTGGAGGTGCAGAAGTGGTGGAGGATGAGGAGGTCCCGTCAGTAGCCGAGATCTTGTCTCGCCCCGGGAAAGCATGGACCGACTTCTACAGTCCTACCGGGGAGGAGCCAGAACCTGTTCAATCTATTATGAAAGAGGAGGAGATCATAAAATTGAAGGCTAGGTGGGGAATTCCTCGCTACATCGAAATACTACCGGCGGTAGGGGACGACCTAGTCCATTTTGACCACCTAGGGTACTGCATGTTCTACGCCTACCCCTTTCTTGTTGGATACATGCTTCCTCTTCCTCTCATGGTGGTAGATTTCTGCCACTTTTACGAGGTATGCCCCGCTCAACTTTCATCGTACCTGTATAAGCTGTTCCTTATGTTGCTCAAGTTTGCGGAGCTCGCCAGTCGTGAGATAACTTTGGGGCATATGCTCAATATCTTCGCCCCTCAGCTCATTCGCAGTACGATGATTCACATGCACCATCGAGAGTCGAAGAGTCTGGTGGTGAAGATGGACGACAGGGCTAACCGTCGATTCTACGGGAATTATTTTTATGTGCGGACTGAGCACCTCATGGCGAATCCTATGGGGTTCCCTAAGAAGTGGAACTTTGCGCGTAAGTTTCTGTACTTTTAGTCGGAGAGATGTTCGACCGCTTTCCGTTGTACTAAAATCCTATTATGTTTTTGCAGCTGTGAAACTATCCCCTCCATCTGCTGAAGGCATCCGTGAGTGGGTAAGTTCCATCCTTCCTCATACGGTAGGGGTCCGCACCTGGTCGACCTTCTATGAAAAATATGGACGTAAGCCCTTATAGGTGAGATGTCGTTTCCGTTCGCTACTTCTCCCTTTTCTCTTTTTACTTGGTTTCTTATGTGCTATTGGTCGATGTCAGGGAGAGTGCGGAGGGCGACCTTCCTCAATTGGCTTTTTGTCAACCTACATCGTCTGCTCGCCCTACTGCAGTATCTACTGCTCGACCTTCGTGGAGGGCTGCTTCAGTCGAGTCTATGACTGCGGTCATACCTACGGAGGCCACCCCTCAGACTGAAGGTCCGACCCATGCTGCTCATCCGACGTGTGAATCTTCCCGTGCTGAGGAAGGAGAGGGGCCGTTCAAGAGGCGACGAGTGGAGTCCGGGACAATACCTCCGGCTATGATACATCTAGACGAAGACTCTCCTTTGACGGGGTCTAGGGAGAGGGTTGATACAATTCCGCCTGTGGAGACGGAGCCAGCCATTATATCTGCCCCGTCGATGGAAATTCCTGCCACTGTCATTGATCAACAACCTGCCGCGATGGGGGGTCAGATTTCTGAGGCCACTATTGTCGTTCTGGACAGACCTTCGTCCTCACTACCTGGTCGTGCTTCCTCCTCGGCTGCTAAAGGGGAAAGTGCATAGTGGTCGATGACTATGAATCCAAGTTGGACCTCGATCCCAATGATGTTAGGATGTTTGAAGAGGGTCTTACCCACACGGTGGTTTATGCGGGAGGCTCGTCCCGTATTCTTGAGATCCCATTGGATATTAATCTCCTAGGGGACACGGAGGATCTGGTGCCGCAGTTTGACCTTTTGTGTTTCGCTGCCGAGAACGAGGCTCTTCGGAACGTTCCTGATATCGACTTGATACATGAAGTGGCCGCTATGGTCCTGAGGGTACGTTCCGCCTTTCTTTCATGTTTCTTTTATTTTCCTGGACGATGTGGTCTTGACCCATCTTTTCGTTTTTATGTATATGTTGGAGATTGAGAGCGCTCGTAGGGCTGACACTCGGACAAAGATTTTCCTAAAGGCATTGGAGAAATATTGGCATTATCGCGATAAATGATGTGAGATGCACGAGCGGCTGAAGGAGAATCCTGATGCTCGATCCCTTGGCAAGTAATTGGAGAAAAGGGACCAGCAATTGATGGAGGCCATTTGCAGAAGTAGTGTGCTTGAGGAGCAAATTCGTGCGAAGGACGAAGTGCTTGAGTTAGGCAAGGGGGTGGCCGCAGAGTGTGACTATCTTCAGGGGGAACTGAGGTTAATGCATTCTGAGATTAATCAGAACCTTATCCGGGTCGAGGTGATGAGCGCGCGTGGATGGGAAAATTGGCTGAGTTGGAGAGAAAGGTTGTCGGGCTGGAGAGCATCGAGAGTGCTTGGCCTTCGGCTTCGGCAAGGGGTGGCGGCCCTGGAGAACACTATCCGCGTCCTCCAATTCGAGTAGGAAACAGAGAGGGCGACGACCACGCTAATGGAGGCGAGACTTGAGGAAGCAATTGGTGAGATCAACCGGGAAGCATCGACCTTGGGAGATCGGGTCGCCGCTCTGGAGGTCAAAAAGGAGAAACTGTTGGATCAAATCGAGTCTTCCTCCGCCGATGTTCCCTGCTACTTGCACGAGCTTTGGGTTCATGTTGAATCCCAGCGAGATATATATAAGAGTTTGTGGGAGGCGGGCAATGTTACCGAGGCCGCATATAAAGGAGCACGAGCGAAGGCGCGAGAGGCTCGTGTTAATTGTGGATATGACTCCGCGACGTCGAAAGATGATAAAGGCGCGGATGGCGAGGGAAGACTTCTTGAAGATGGCGGTGAAGAGGGTGGCGATGATGACGCCGAGTGAAAGAATTGCTATCTTTTATCTGTTTTCTATCCTTTTTTTTGTTTGTTGTCGTTGTTTTTCTCTCCTTTTTTTAGACTGTTGGTTCGAACCGTATGTAATCTGCCACTGTTTGCGTAGTGACTTTGTATAAAGAGAAATTTTTCATTATTATATGCCCTGTACTTTTTCTCTGTTTTGCTTTTCATGACTTCGGTGAGAAGCAGATTCCCGCATGACGAGTTCCCTAATTCTTTGGGAATTTAATGCCGTTCGGATTGAAGGGGATCTTGATGACGACTTTCGTTGGTGGGATGGTGTTTTTGAATATGTGTCGAGATGCTATCCCATCATCCGAATGGTATTAAACTCTTTTTTTTCATAACAACCTTAGCCGTAGGGATGTTACTTTCGGGCTTATATCGAAGTATTATCCCATCGTGAGTCCTAGTCTTTCTTTCCCTTTCTATTTTCTGATGGCCCTTAGCCTCAGGAATATTTCGAACTTTCTCTTCGGTGATGGCTTTTGGCCTCAAGGGTGTGATTTCGAATATTTGTCAAGGTATTACCTTGTCGTTGTTTGATCGAGGTCGAACTTCTTCTTTTCTGCGAAGGTTCTTGGCCTTAAGGATGTTATTTCGAACTTTCGTCGAGACATTAACCCGTCATTGTTAGATCGAGATCGAACTCTTCTTTTTGGGAAAGGCCCTTGGACTTAAGGGTGTTATTTCGAACTTTCGTCGAAATATTAACCCGTCGTTGTTCGATCGAGGTCAAACTCTTTTTTTGGCGAAGGCCCTTGGCCTTAAGGGTGTTATTTCGAACTTTCGTCGAAATATTAACCCTTCGTTGTTCGATCGAGGTCAAACTTTTCTTTTTGGCGAAGGCCCTTGGCTTTAAGGGTGTTATTTCGAACTTTCGTCGAAATATTAACCCGTCGTTGTTTGATCAAGGTCGAACTCTTCTTTTTTGGCGAAGGCCCTTGGCCTTAAGAGTGTTATTTCGAAGTTTCATCGAAATATTAACCCGTCGTTGTTCGATCGAGGTCAAACTTTTCTTTTTGGCGAAGGCCCTTGGCCTTAAGGGTGTTATTTCGATCTTCTGTCGAGATATTAACCCGTCGTTGTTCGATCGAGGTCGAACTCTTCTTTTTTGGCGAAGGCCCTTGGACTTAAGGGTGTTATTTCTAACTTTCGTCGAAATATTAACCCGTCGTTGTTCGATCGAGGTCGAACTCTTATTTTGGCAAAGACTCTTGGCCTTGAGGTTGTTATTTCGAACTTTCGTCGAACTATTAACCCGTCGTTGTTCGATCGAGGTCGAACTATTCTTTTGGCGAAGGCTCTTGGACTTAAGGGTGTCATTTCGATCTTTCGTCGAAATATTAACCCGTTGTCAGCCCCAGCTTTTTGGGAGAACCTGGTATCCTCTGGGGGAGTCACAGTTCTGCTCAACCTCTGAGTTTCCTAGGTGAGTCCCAGTTCGCTTGGTTTTGTTTGCATTGGAGAGGGTAATGTCGGAGAGTATGAAACGTCATTGTTTTGCTCGTGTTCGTTTCGTGCATACATTGGAGTTTCCTTGTCTAATCTTTTAGCTTTCCAGTTTGGAGATGTCATTGGTGGGCGGGACGATGAATTATACTTTGAACTTGGGGATGTCTCCCTCGTCGTCACCCTATAAGGGCAACCCCTTGGTGAGGGAGAGAGAGTACGGCTTAAGGGGCGTCATTTTCTAGAAGTTGGATTGCCAGGTGGGCGATATTTCGGTTGTTTTGTAGTAGTTTCCCATTCTCCAGTTGAGATGTTTCTTTGTTCGCTTGCCTGCGCGGCGCTTGTGTTTCTGCATGAGCAAAGAGCAGAAGGTGAGTCAAAATGATATTTTCCTTACCCTATCCGATGAGTCGGTGAATGAGGGTGGGTTTATAGCGTTGCTCGTTTTGCCTGGCATTTCAATGGTTGATGGGGCGATGGTTTCTAAATCAGGTGACCGTATTCAACTCTCTTTCCTCTTCTATGTTGTGTTTTCGCCCTGCATGGGTTGGAATTTGCCTTAGCTCTCTCTTCGGTGGGTAATCATGTTTCCGATTTTTGATCTGGAAGAGATTAGGAAATTTCATTAAGAAATCCCTACAGACGGTGCCAAATTGTTTGACTAAAACGATATCGAAACCTTTTCGATTAAATCTGTAAGCACGTGATTTTTGACCCTCCCCAAGAATTTTCACATTTTTAGTGTGAATATGTGAAATTGGGTCTAGTATAGCTATTTTAACTATTTTTAATTTATTTCATTGCAAAAAGAAAAATTACAAAAAAGTATATATATAAATTTTAGTTTATGTATCCCTCATAAACTTGAAAAAAATCAAAAATTGCACTTTATTTTGGTACTTTATATAAATTCGAAAATTAACAAAAAATATATATATAATTCTATTAATGTTTTGAAGTCATTTTAATACAAAAAATATTATTTCATATTTTTGTCTTTATTAAAAAAAACGAAAATTACAAAAAAATAGTTTTATTAATATGTTATAGTTATTTTAACTTTGAAAAAATACAAAAAATATTACTTCATATTTTATCTTAATATTTTAAAAACGAAAATTACAAAAATAATTTCATTAATATTTTGTAGCTATTTTAAATCCTGAAAAAATATTTAAAAAGATATAATTTTGTTTAAATACTAGTCTTATTTTTGGTAGTTATTTTGCTTACATAGGACTAGTTAAACAACGTGTTCCTATTTCTCGGGTCCGGGCAAAAGAATAATATTCGGGTTTAAACTACCCGGTTTTAGGCCTAATTTTCGGACCTAGCCCATAATAAACAGTGTCCAGGACACATGGGGAACCCCACCACGCGTGGGGGACATATGCCTCGAACCCCACCACGCGTGGGGCTCATTTTTCATGGGCATTGTGTTACAAAACACGGGAAAGCCAACAGGAAAGGGGGGATTTTTCGATTTTTTTTAAAACAACTACTGTAGACCTTCTTCTTAAAAAAGAAGAAGGAGAAAACCTACGAGAAGAAAAACAACCACTGTTCCTTCTTCTTCTTCAAAGAAGAAAGTGAAAAAAACCTACTGCCCCCCCCCCCCCCCGCGTCAAAAAACCCACCGGCAACCCCTCCTCCTCCTGGCTTCCCACGTCCATAACCACCAGCCCCATCACCACCGTCCGACACCCAATATCACCAAACGCCCACCTCCATTAACGCCGGAAAACACGACCATCCCGTCTCCTCCCCGCTCCGCCAAACCAGTCCGGCATTTCCTCCATTAAACCCGGCGTACACTGCTCGTCATCTTCCTCCCCTTTTGCTCCTAACGAAAAACCCTACTGTAAAATAAAACCACCACCAAACGGACCCTCAAACCTAACCCAAAACCACCAACGACACAGTCTAAACACCACCCTCTCTCACGTCGGACCCCAGCTCTTCGACCTTACGTCCGAACGCCACCACAGACGACGCCCAGTTGCTGCTGCGTCGTCACTACACGAACGACCCTCCATAGCTGCTCCTTTCATCACCTCCAACGACCCCTTTTGTCGCGGCTTCACGCAACAGTTGCTGCGTCGAAAAATACAGCAGCTGTTGCTGCGTCGCTGCGTTGCTGAGTAGCTCAGTCGTTGCTTCAGTCCGGTGAGGTTGTTTTGTTCGTCGAGGTCCGGCGCGTCGAGTTTGTTCGTTGAAGTCGCTGTAGGGGTTCGGTCCATGGCTCTATGCGTTTCTGTTTATGCAGGTTAGTAAGCCTCGATGTATTGGATTAAAGAAATTTTACGTTCAATGTTTGAAGTTGCAATATATCAATTGATATGATAATTTTCTGCTTATGTTTCACCGTATGCATTTTAGTTCATTTTTGTGTTATGATATTATTGATTACTTGATGTCATTTGATTTAGTTGTATTAGTAGTCCCAAGATTAGTATTGTTATTATTTACGTTCAATGTGTTATGTTATTATTGTCTTAGTTTATTTGGACAAAATTAATATTAGTACCTGTTGTTACTACGCCCGAAACACTCATTCGCCTAGCTTCTTTTATTAAATCTTGACAAGTTATGAGATTTTAGTTGTACAGAGGCCATAAGTTTAGTATTGTTAAAGGCGTAGAAATGGCATCCTTTAAAGAAATAAATAAATAATTATAAAAAAAATGAATAAAAAATAATAATAAAATAAATAAAATGAGACGAGCCTCGCCGGAAAAATATGCAGATTGCGGAGCCCTCACAAAATATATGTATCAAATACTTAGATTCTGGGACGGGTCGTTTAGCAAATTTCACGGCCTTACCCCAAAAAAAAAAAAATAATGCGCTAGTTGCTTTAGGCGCGCCTTTAATAATGTTATCTCCCTAAACTCGGGTGCACATTTATGTGACCCAAATCCAAATCTCAACAGAGTCGAAATATGTCTCTAGTCACGGGCGCATTGATTGTGGCGTGGCCCGAGATGCATTTCCATGACGTTGCAAATTCTTAAAAAGAAAAAATAAGAATGAGATGAGCCTCGCCGAATAAAAATACAAATTTCGGGGCCCTCAGTAAATACTTGTTTAAAATTACTTAGAATTCAGGAGGGTTGTTTAGCGAATTTCACGGCCTCCGCAAAATAATAACGCGATAGTCTCTTTAGGCGCGTGTTTAATAATTTACTTTCTTAAGCTCGGGTGTGCATTTCATGCGACCCAAATCCAAATCTCAAAACATCAAATAAAATGCGTTCCGGATTGTGGGTGCATTTCATGTGACGCAGTCCAAAGACGTGTTTTAAGCGATGTTCCCATTCTCCTAAAAACAATAATAGTAAAGCGGTTAAAAGATAAATTTGCACATAAGTTCATATTGTATTAAAAATCAGATAAATAAGCCAAATATAACAGTTGAGCGACCGTGCTAGAACCACGGAACTCGGGAATGCCTAACACCTTCTCCCGGGTTAACAGAATTCCTTATCTAGATTTCTGGTACGCAGACTGTAATATAGAGTCATTATTTTCCTCGATTCGGGATTAAAATTGGTGACTTGGGACACCCTAAATCTCCCAAGTGGCGACTCTGAAATAATTAAACGAATCCCGTTTCGATTGTCCTTTAATTGGAAAAAACTCCCCTGCGCCCCTGCGGGCGCGGAAAAAGGAGGTGTGACAGCTCTGGCGACTTTGCTGGGTATTTTACCCAGAACCACTGGTTCAGGTTTAAGAATTCGAGCTTGAAATAATTGTTATTATTTCGCTTTATTTATTATCTGGTTTTTTTACGTGTTTGAGCCTAATGTGCTAAATGCTGCTTTTACCGCTTTGATATTATTTGGACTGTATATAAACTGTGCCGAAACCCTTCTCTTCTTACCTCCAGGGAGAAGCTCGCTGGTCGAGACTCCCTATTCTGTTAGTGTCAATACCCGAAATAAGAAAGGGGACGGATAAGTTACGAAGCCGGACGGCCTTTTGGTTCCCGGTAAGTTGCCCCTCCTCGACTCGAGTTGTCCGCTCGGGTACACAGGTCTAGAACAAATACCCAGGTTATGAACTTAGTATAACAAAGCCACATGCCGGATCCCTAGTAGGAACGTTTATTTGCATCATGTGCATTTGACTTAGGGGACTCAACACAGGGGTTGGGTCCGTCTAGGACAAGCAACCTGAAAATAATAGACAATCTTTCGGCATCCTATGTGCTACATGTTACATTTAGTCAAGGGCGTATGGGTCATTTGGTCATTTCTAGCATGATGTTATTTTAATCAAAGCATGGGGAACATTTGTGGAATCCAAGAAGCCTTGGAATTCCCTATGTCCCCCACGCTTGCTTTTTGGGAAAGCACATGGGGAACATTTGTGGAATCCAAGAAGTCTTGGAATTTCCATATGTCCCCCACCCTTCATATGTTGGAAAAAGCGCATGGGGAACGTTTGCGAAATCCAAGATGTCTTGGAAATCCTTATGTTTCCCATGCCACATTTTGAAAATAACAATAAATAAAAAAAAATACAAATAAAAACAAAGCATGAAAATTAAAAAAGATTTTGTATGTTGTCGTCATTTTCCACATATAAGAAAATCGTGAAAAGGAGAAAATAATAGTATAGAAGTCCGAGTAGAGTCGAAGCTCTGCCGAAATTTTGAAAATGAAAAAATATCTTGTTAGTTTGTTATATTAAAAGTAAAGGAAAAATAAAAAAAAATCATCATTGTTCTGTCTGTTTTTTTTTTAAAAAATATTAAAGAAAATAGTTTGTTTTGCCATTAAATGAAAATGAAAAAGAGTTTGTTTTTTTTAAAAAAAATGTTTTATTTTATTTTATTTTGTTTGTCTATGAAAATGCCAGAAATAAAAATAAAAAGAGTCCGGCGTTGAATGTGATTTTATTATTTGTTCCAAAAATAAGTATATATAAAAAAAAAATTCAAAAGAAAGTTCAAAATTCAAAAAGATAAAATAGATAAATAAAAATCCGAAAATATTTTGATTCTTCTTTAGAAAATTCAAAAAAAAAACATTTTAGAAGCATTTCTTTCATTAAAAGCAAAATTCCGAAAAATATTTTCTTCTTCTTCTTTAGAATAAAGAAAAGAAGGAGCAAATGAAAATTCAAAAAATATATCTTAGAAGTGTTTCTTTTAAAAAAGGAAAATCAATCAAAAAAAAAATGCTTCCTTTCTTCTTTTAAAGTAGTTCTTTTGACCGAACTACGCGGGTTTGATTCTCACCGGATGTGAGATACGTAGGCAACCCTCATCGGGTCCAACCCCACCTTCTCAAAAAAGAAGGAATGTTTTATGTTTTTCGTTAAGTTGTTTGTTTGTTATGAATGAAAAATAATAGTCTATTTGATTGTTGTGAAAAAAATAATAATAAAAAAAATAGAAATGGAAAAGGGTCTTCTCAAAAATAGCTTATTTGACCGAACTACGCGGGTTTGATTCTCACCGGATGTGAGATACGTAGGCAACCCTCATCGGGTCCAACCCCACCTTTTGCTAAAAAGCCAAAAACAAATAATAATAATAAAATAAAAAATTTATGTCAAATTTTAATTTTTGTCATAAAGAAGTCAGGTGACGCTGTTTTATCAAGACATAGCCGAATGTTCCCGAAAGGGACGCCGGAAGGCTGACTTTGCATAAACAGCCACCTTTGGGTAATTTTTTTAAGATTTAGTCCAATCGACCCACACAACCTTAAAAATCTTCGTCCCCGACACGTTGAAAGGCCGTGTTTGCAATATTGACTTTCTAATTTGAAAAACGATGAAAAAAGAGTTATAAATAAGTCAGGTGATGTTGTTTTGTCATAAATAGCCGAATGTTCCCGAAAGGGACGCCGAAAGGCTGACTTGGCATAAACAGCTACCTTTTGGGTCATTTTGAGATATGGACCCACACAGCCTTAAGAAAGCTTCGTCCCCGAGACGCTGAAGGGCCGTGTTTTGCAACACCAAGTTTTTATTATAATTTGAAAAAAAAGTCGACGGTCAGGTAAATACCGTTCAAATTTTGTCATAATAAGCCGAGCCAGCTTCGGCCGCGTCTTAAACCGTTCTTGCCGAAATAGCCTTAGAGTATCTTTCAGTTGTCGAAAGGTTATTTTCGTAAAAGAATGGACAAGTTGGTTAAGTGTCATAAAATAATCCTCCCCGGCCTCAAAATTCATGTGGAATTCGGAAGGGGCCACATTTGCAAAAATAACCATATGGTTGCATTTGTCGAACAGAGAAAGGGAGTTAGCCTTTTGTTTTTGAGTTTATAAATCTCTTGATTAAAGTATATGGGTTATTTGATTTTCGAGTTTGTAGGTCATCTTCAAACCTTTGAAGCCCAGTTTGTTTTAGTATGAAAATTGAAAAATTGTTTGTTATTGTTTATCTCTTATTGGCCCGAACTACGCAAGGTCTGATTCATGCGGGGTCATGATACGTAGGCAATCTCCATAAGATTCGACCACAACAACAAAAAAATGAAAAAAAATCAAAAAAGGAAAAATGAAAAAAAAATCAAAAAAGGAAAAATGGAAAAAAATCGAAAAAGAGAAAGAAAACAAAAACATCAAAAAAAAAGAGAAAAAGAAAAAGATGTTGTCAATAATGAGGACCGACTGAGTCCATTCTAACCTGTTTGTTTTGCAAATAAGTTAAGATGGTTGGTTTGTGGTAAGCCGGACAATGACACCCAGAATCCTTTACTTGCACCTCCTGATGCACACTCTGCGGGGATCAGGCCTGATGACGGAAGCATTCGAGTCCTATTGGGAACTTGTTGACTAAGGGTAATGATATGGAAGTTGGCAATGGTCATTGCAATACTAATGCAAAGCTCAGTGGCTACGATGCCAAGTTTGATAAAATGGGAGGACGCTCCGTTCCTTGGTTAACAAGAAAGAAGCAGTTGGTGGTTTATTTTGTTGTCATTCCTGTTTGTTCGGATTATTAGGATTGTAATTCGGATTTTGTTTTGTGTCAATATCTTTCCGCTTATCTTTCCGTTTTGTCATAGCAGTTTGTTTAAGTTTTGTCCAGGTTGTTTAGGATTTTATTTCGTTTGTTTGTTATTCAAACCATTTCACAGGTAGTCTAGCACAAAATCCAATCTGTTATTATTTCCATTCACCTTTTTGTTTAGTCTTTTTATCATTTTTGTTCAGCGCCGATTCTAGTGACATGACATGCGCACACACTTTGGGCCTAGTGTTTAAAGTTAATCATAAAACCCTGGAAAGGCGATCAGACCATTTAAAGAAAATAAGGACGGTTTGAGATTATTCAGAGCCCGAGTCGTGTGGAACTGGGGCAAGTTAAGCACAAAGAAAACCGTTGAAAGCAAGATTCGCCAAACTGGCATGAGGGTTGTTCAAGATAATGAGAGTTAGAGTGTCGCCCAACGGTGCGTTAGAAGTGACAAATGGACAAACATATGTTGAATATAATTGTCAAGTCCAGCACCATCAGAAGAGACTACAAATTTAAAGTGTGTTGTTTGCACTTGGCATGTTTTGAAGGCTGAAATGACGAAGGCATTTTGTTCTGCTACCTAAACACTTTATCCTTCGTTAACCCCTTTTGAGCCTTATTTATTTTTCTTTCATACCCCTCGTTCGGAATCGGTAACAAAACAAAAAAAAAGAGAAAGAAAGAAAACAACAAAACGAAAAAAAAGAGAAAAAAAAGAGAAAAAGAAAAGAAAAGAAATTGATAACAAAGAAAAAAAAGAAAATCAAATGAAAAGAGGAATTGGGAACTACGTTTGACCTGATTCCTCAAAGAGGATACGTAGGCGCTTCACGGCTCGGTCATAGTTTTGAAAAAATGAAAAAAAAATAATTAAGATATCCCCAAGCAAGAAACTGGGGCAGAGGTTGCGGTCGTTGTAAATAAATCTAATTCCGAAGGTTGTAACTAATAACCCAAAAAATTAATGTATTTTTGAGCCTTTTATACCCTTTCTTTCTAGCCTATCCAAAACCCACATTACGGTCCAAAGAAAGACCTTCCGATCAGTCTTCAAAAGATGCCAAGTCAGACAAATGAAGAGTCTTACCGGCGAACATAACATTCTGTTCCACAGCAGAAAGGACTCTAATCTCCAACAGAAAGAGTCATACCAGCAACACTCCAAATCCCCAGCTGGAGAGAGATATAAAACGAGAGAGTCTTATCGGTGAAAACCTTCACAGGCACCATAAGGCGATGAAAGCTGAGAGAAGAACCCAAAAATGAGAGAGACTTGATAGTGAAAACCCTTCGGGCACTACAAGTCGAATAAGATTGAGAATCAGAGAGGGAATCGCCAATTGAAGATCTTGAAAGATGATTGACGGTAAAGGATAGGCCCCATATGCGTGTCATGGCCATTAGAGTCGGTATCTGCGTTTGGTAGGTTTTTATTTATAGTTTCTTTTGTAAAAGAGTCATCGTTTCCTTTGTCTTTTGTTTTGTATCTTTTATCTTTCTCCTTTCATAAAAAAAAAAAATTCCCCAATAGAGTCTGTCCGGTCAGAACAAGTATGAAATGATTTCAGAATATGCCATCAGCTTTCCAATATGAGATCTGACTAGTATATCCAAATGGTATAGTCAGCAGGGAACAAACGCGAGGCCAGTGTCAAAAAAGATATCCCCAGCAAAGGGAATTGACAAAAGGATCGACAAGCGTCAAGAGGGATACCCTTGCCAAAACCAAGGTTATAAACCTCAAAGACAAGGCCCGTGAACAGAGCAAGGAGAGCAGTGAGCATGATTTGGCGAAATCCATACTAGACTAAAAGGTCGGGGAAATGCCAGTTTCCAAGCTATGCCACAAAAGAAGAGGGATATCCCCAGCAGGAAGGGATTATCCCCAGCACACCATATCATCCCCAACAAGTCGTGGAGCACAGCGCAATGAAGGAGAAAGGGAAAGCAATCCCAATAGGAGTGTCACAGCCAACCACCATGTTTTAAACTAACAAATTTTGTTTGATTTGAAACAGGTAAAGGAAATGGCATTGATGCAGAAACGCATGCCACAAGGGATATTATCAAACTGGGGCAGAAAATTTTCCTTTCATTTAGAAAATTTTCTAGAAGTCAGGTACCCTCAGCTGATAACATTTTACCCCCAACAGGTAAGTAAATCCAGGGAGGTAGTCTTCGAAGGAAGAAGCTATGCAAAAACAAAAAGAAAAAAAGAGAATAAAAAAAAAAGAATAAAAAAGATAATAATGAAAAGAGGGGTAAAAGTCATCCCCATCTAAATAATCCCCAACAGTTTCGAGGGAGGACAACACAGGTAAGTAAATAATTCAAAAAAAAAAGAAAAAAAAAGCGAAGGTTTCATTAATTGGAGACGCACTTCCTAGTTTGAAATCATTAGAGTTCTACCCATAGGAGATGCATTTCCTCCTAAGTTCGTTTTAGTTGCACCAATAGGAGATGCATTTCCTCCTAAGTTTTAGTTTTGCCCATAGGAGATGCATTTCCTCCTAATATTGTTTTAGTTTCGCCCCATAGGAGATGCATTTCCTCCTAGGTTTGTTTTAATTTTACCCATAGGAGATGCATTTCCTCCTAGGTTTAAGTTTCACCCATAGGAGACGCATTTCCTCCTAAGTTTACGTTTTACCCATAGGAGATGCATTTCCTCCTAAGTGGTTGTTAAAGATATTAAAAAAAAAAAAAACAACAAACAATGACCTAGTCTGATGAACCTTCTCCTAGGATCAAAATCTTAGTCCGACGAATTTTTCTCCTAAGATAGAGACCTAGTCTGACGAACCTTCTCCTAGGATCAAAATCTCAGTCTGATGAATCTTTCTCCTGAGATAGCAAAAAACATCCAAATCTTAGTCTGATGAATCTTTCTCCTAAGATAACCAAAAACAAAAAAATGATGACCTAGTCTGATGAACCTTCTCCTAGGATCAAAATCTTAGTCCGATGAATTTTTCTCCTAAGATAGAGACCTAGTCTGATGAACCTTCTCCTAGGATCAAAATCTCAGTCTGATGAATCTTTCTCCTGAGATACCAAAAAACAAAAAATCTTAGTCTGATGAATCTTTCTCCTAAGATACCAAAAAGAAAAAACCTAGTCTGACGAACCTTCTCCTAGGATCAAAATCTTAGTCTGACAAATTTTTCTCCTAAGATAGAGACCTAGTCTGACGAACCTTCTCCTAGGATCAAAATCTTAGTCTGATGAATCTTTCTCCTAAGATAACCAAAAACAAAAAATGACCTAGTCTGATGAACCTTCTCCTAGGATCAAAATCTTAGTCCGATGAATTTTTCTCCTAAGATAGAGACCTAGTCTGACGAACCTTCTCCTAGGATCAAATCTCAGTCTGATGAATCTTTCTCCTGAGATACCAAAAACAAAAAATGACCTAGTCTGACGAACCTTCTCCTAGGATCAAAATCTTAGTCCGATGAATTTTTCTCCTAAGATAGAGACCTAGTCTGACGAACCTTCTCCTAGGATCAAATCTCAGTCTGATGAATCTTTCTCCTGAGATACCAAAAACAAAAAATGACCTAGTCTGACGAACCTTCTCCTAGGATCAAAATCTTAGTCCGATGAATTTTTCTCCTAAGATAGAGACCTAGTCTGACGAACCTTCTCCTAGGATCAAATCTCAGTCTGATGAATCTTTCTCCTGAGATACCAAAAACAAAAAATGACCTAGTCTGACGAACCTTCTCCTAGGATCAAAATCTTAGTCCGATGAATTTTTCTCCTAAGATAGAGACCTAGTCTGACGAACCTTCTCCTAGGATCAAAATCTTAGTCCGATGAATCTTTCTCCTAAGATGCTAAAAAAAAACATTTTTGAAAAAAAAAACAGAAAAAAAAGAAAGAAAAAAGAGTCATTTTCCTAAACCCAGGCGCCCACTTGTATAACGAGAGGAATACATTCCAGTTTTTATTTCAAGTGTTGAAATTGGGAGCCCGCCCATAATAACAGAGGCATACATTCAGTTCTTACTTTCAAGTGTTGAAATTGGGAGCCCGCCCATAGAACAGAGGAATACATTTCAGTCCTTACATTTGAAGCATTGAAGTTAGGCGCCCACCTGTATAACAAGGGAATACATCCTAATCTAGTATTTAGTTCACTCTCAGCACTGCATCAGTAGTATCAGTGGGCTACGATTTTGCTAACGACTCACAAACCTTCCCAGTACAAACTGGGTTAGGAAATTTTGTTTGTTTTGTTTGTTTTGATTGTCAGGGGCCTGCCTGTAGAGCAGAAGATTGTTATATGTCAAAGACTGAAGAAGTTAGGGGTCCGCCTGTAGAACATCGGGATCGTTCAAAGTCAAGCCGTAACCCATTGGAAGGCAGAAGGCTACAACAAAAATCCCCAGCACTCAATCCAAGATAGAAGCAACAAGAAGCTCGCCCCAAGAATACGAGTCAACAGTCTGAGAGGGTCAGCAAGAGCTAGTCACAAAAACAAAAAAAAAACAAAAAAAAAAGAAAAGAAAAAGAAGAAAAATGAATGAATCCAAAGCACGGAAGTGGAGAACAGATGTGATCTGCTCAAGAACTAGCGCCTACAACTAGCAAGTATCAAGGTTCAAATCCAAAGTCTGTATGAAGCACCATTCAAGACTCAAGACCAAGTTTCAGAAGACTTAAGAGATAAGAATCCTTGTAACAAGTAGCTGATAGGCTTAGTTAGTCTTTTTCAGTTTTCATTTTGTTGTAATGACAGGACCGCGGACCGGAACCTCGACGGAACGGCACCTCGATCCGCTCTCCACCTCGGTACAACTTCACTATCTCTCTCATTCCCGAACTACACGTGGCCTGATTCCTGTATAACCAAGGATATGTAGGCAGCTCGGATACCAGGGCTCGGTCACATTCCCTCCCTTTCCTGAAGTGTAGTCCGTCCAAGTAATGGTCGGGTCAAAAACACGGCTAGTCGTTCTTTGTCGGAAAACTCTTCGTGTTTCCAGTCAAAGAGGGGCAGCTGTAAGCACGTGATTTTTGACCCTCCCCGAGAATTTTCACATTTTTAGTGTGAATATGTGAAATTGGGTCTAGTATAGCTATTTTAACTATTTTTACTTTATTTCATTGCAAAAAGAAAAATTACAAAAAAGTATATATATAAATTTTAGTTTATGTATCCCTCATAAACTTGAAAAAAATCAAAAATTGCACTTTATTTTGGTACTTTATATAAATTCGAAAATTAACAAAAAATATATATATAATTCTATTAATGTTTTGAAGTCATTTTAATACAAAAAATATTATTTCATATTTTTGTCTTTATTAAAAAAACGAAAATTACAAAAAAATAGTTTTATTAATATGTTATAGTTATTTTAACTTTGAAAAAATATAAAAAATATTACTTCATATTTTATCTTAATATTTTAAAAACGAAAATTACAAAAATAATTTCATTAATATTTTGTAGCTATTTTAAATCCTGAAAAAATATTTAAAAAGATATAATTTTGTTTAAATACTAGTCTTATTTTTGGTAGTTATTTTGCTTACATAGGACTAGTTAAACAACGTGTTCCTATTTCTCGGGTCCGGGCAAAAGAATAATATTCGGGTTTAAACTACCCGGTTTTAGGCCTAATTTTCGGACCTAGCCCATAATAAACAGTGTCCAGGACACATGGGGAACCCCACCACGCGTGGGGGACATATGCCTCGAACCCCACCACGCGTGGGGCTCATTTTTCATGGGCATTGTGTTACAAAACACGGGAAAGCCAACAGGAAAGGGGGGATTTTTCGATTTTTTTAAAACAACTACTGTAGACCTTCTTCTTAAAAAAGAAGAAGGAGAAAACCTACGAGAAGAAAAACAACCACTGTTCCTTCTTCTTCTTCAAAGAAGAAAGTGAAAAAAACCTACTGCCCCCCCCCCCCCCGCGTCAAAAAACCCACCGGCAACCCCTCCTCCTCCTGGCTTCCCACGTCCATAACCACCAGCCCCATCACCACCGTCCGACACCCAATATCACCAAACGCCCACCTCCATTAACGCCGGAAAACACGACCATCCCGTCTCCTCCCCGCTCCGCCAAACCAGTCCGGCATTTCCTCCATTAAACCCGGCGTACACTGCTCGTCATCTTCCTCCCCTTTTGCTCCTAACGAAAAACCCTACTGTAAAATAAAACCACCACCAAACGGACCCTCAAACCTAACCCAAAACCACCAACGACACAGTCTAAACACCACCCTCTCTCACGTCGGACCCCAGCTCTTCGACCTTACGTCCGAACGCCACCACAGACGACGCCCAGTTGCTGCTGCGTCGTCACTACACGAACGACCCTCCATAGCTGCTCCTTTCATCACCTCCAACGACCCCTTTTGTCGCGGCTTCACGCAACAGTTGCTGCGTCGAAAAATACAGCAGCTGTTGCTGCGTCGCTGCGTTGCTGAGTAGCTCAGTCGTTGCTTCAGTCCGGTGAGGTTGTTTTGTTCGTCGAGGTCCGGCGCGTCGAGTTTGTTCGTTGAAGTCGCTGTAGGGGTTCGGTCCATGGCTCTATGCGTTTCTGTTTATGCAGGTTAGTAAGCCTCGATGTATTGGATTAAAGAAATTTTACGTTCAATGTTTGAAGTTGCAATATATCAATTGATATGATAATTTTCTGCTTATGTTTCACCGTATGCATTTTAGTTCATTTTTGTGTTATGATATTATTGATTACTTGATGTCATTTGATTTAGTTGTATTAGTAGTCCCAAGATTAGTATTGTTATTATTTACGTTCAATGTGTTATGTTATTATTGTCTTAGTTTATTTGGACAAAATTAATATTAGTACCTGTTGTTACTACGCCCGAAACACTCATTCGCCTAGCTTCTTTTATTAAATCTTGACAAGTTATGAGATTTTAGTTGTACAGAGGCCATAAGTTTAGTATTGTTAAAGGCGTAGAAATGGCATCCTTTAAAGAAATAAATAAATAATTATAAAAAAATGAATAAAAAATAATAATAAAATAAATAAAATGAGACGAGCCTCGCCGGAAAAATATACAGATTGCGGAGCCCTCACAAAATATATGTATCAAATACTTAGATTCTGGGATGGGCCGTTTAGCAAATTTCACGACCTTACCCCAAAAAAAAAATAATAATGCGCTAGTTGCTTTAGGCGCGCCTTTAATAATGTTATCTCCCTAAACTCGGGTGCACATTTATGTGACCCAAATCCAAATCTCAACGGAGTCGAAATATGTCTCTAGTCACGGGCGCATTGATTGTGGCGTGGCCCGAGATGCATTTCCATGACGTTGCAAATTCTTAAAAAGAAAAAATAAGAATGAGATGAGCCTCGCCGAATAAAAATACAAATTGCGGGGCCCTCAGTAAATACTTGTTTAAAATTTCTTAGAATTCAGGAGGGTTGTTTAGCGAATTTCACGGCCTCCGCAAAATAATAACGCGATAGTCTCTTTAGGCGCGTGTTTAATAATTTACTTTCTTAAGCTCGGGTGTGCATTTCATGCGACCCAAATCCAAATCTCAAAACATCAAATAAAATGCGTTCCGGATTGTGGGTGCATTTCATGTGACGCAGTCCAAAGACGTGTTTTAAGCGATGTTCCCATTCTCCTAAAAACAATAATAGTAAAGCGGTTAAAAGATAAATTTGCACATAAGTTCATATTATATTAAAAATCAGATAAATAAGCCAAATATAACAGTTGAGCGACCGTGCTAGAACCACGGAACTCGGGAATGCCTAACACCTTCTCCCGGGTTAACAGAATTCCTTATCTAGATTTCTGGTACGCAGACTGTAATATAGAGTCATTATTTTCCTCGATTCGGGATTAAAATTGGTGACTTGGGACACCCTAAATCTCCCAAGTGGCGACTCTGAAATAATTAAACGAATCCCGTTTCGATTGTCCTTTAATTGAAAAAAACTCCCCTGCGCCCCCGCGGGCGCGGAAAAAGGAGGTGTGACAAAATCAATAGAAACAATAAAGGGGTATCTTAGTTAAACGTAATAGACTCCACATCTATAAACTAAACGGAAAATAATGCATAAGATGAGATAGAGGTAATTAGTCCTAGCTTATTGATACTTTTTATTTTTGTCTCCTACTAATCAGTGGAGGAGACCATTTTACACCTTCTCTTGGAGGTTGTTTTGTTCTTCCTTCTACTGGGAAGATTACATAGGAGAGAAAAGAGAGAGAGAGAGAGAGAGAGAGAGAGAAAGAGAGAGAGAAGTCGGCCCCTCCTTTTTCATGAACTTTTCCCTCATATATATAGTTATGGAGTCTTTGCTTTGTACTTGGTTTGATGCTCTTTCATACTACGTCCGCCTTTGTCGTCCTCTAGACGTTGTTTCTTCTGACTCGATGGGTATTGTGAGTACTGGTTTTGGAATAAACCATGTCGTCTTTCGCTGCCTTGCCGCTTGGACGGGATGTCGGTCAGATCAACCCTAGCAGTCTGATTTTGACCAATACAATACGAAGAAAATTAAAGCAAAAATGAAAAAGTTTATCCGGTGTATGTATGGCAATTTCATTGCTTGCGTCAGTAAATAAATAAGTTCCCACTTAAACGTTGCGTATAGCTAGCACCTATATACATAAGTTGTAAAATACGTTGCACCAAAATACAGATTCATAATTCCATATACGAACCCAGTACATAATCAAAGTGATTACATGACCAATTAGTCACTAATTATCCATGTTAAGAGTCCACACGTGGAAAAGATATAGGATAGATCTCCTTGTAATCGTTGAAATAAAGCTGCCTTGTATGTGAACATTAATCAGAGAGCTCTTTGCGTTTTTGCCCGTCTCCATCTCCATGGGATCGCCTGCTTAAAGTTTTCGTATATTCCTCCCTGTAATTAATTTTCAATTAAACTCAATAATATAGTAATTTCAAATAAATTATTTGACACTTGAATAAAACAAATCCAGTGTCAGTCTATAGCATCAAAAGTTATTGGCTGATTTTTAGCATGCATGAATAATTTTACCAAAATATCTAAAAAATAGTTCTTTATCGTATGATATGTTATATGACTATAACAAATAAAAAAATTAAGTCTTATTTAGTAATTAAACAATGCTCATGAGAAAATAACCATATTGATTAAACTTGGTAAGAGTTGGTGGATTGAGCTATGATGCAAATTTTAACCCATTTTAATCCAGCTCATCTCAGCCCAAGTAATTTTTGACGGGTCATTTATTGACGCAGCTTATTTGACCTACCCAAAATTGGCCCAGCCGTCGTTTGACATCCCTAATTAACATGTACTATCTTTTAGGCCAAGTAAAAGAGATTAAAAGACACTTACCAAGAGGTTGGAATTGGTACGAGAGAAACTCAAGAAACTCCCTTTCCTTCTAAACCTTAGGAGTTTCTTTTCATGTGTATCAAAATCATAAGCAGTACTTGAAGTACTACTAAGAGGACCTGAAAAGTCAAAATTGTCCTTGACAACTCCTCCTCTATTTTCCTCAAAGCTTTCCCATCTACAAGAACCTATTTGACATAATCTCATGTCCTTATTATTACTCATGTCTAATTTTTTCTGCACTTCCATTTCTCCCACATAGGCTGAACGAAATGACGAAAAAGATCGACCGATATAAGGTCCGTCCAGCACCGTCGTAGGCGAGGCTGTATTAGTAATTTTACCTTCATTCAACAGCCTAGGTGGCAAGTCTAGGCACCTTGCTACCTTTGACTGATCAAGTGTAGATCTAATTGGTTTGCCTGGTGCTTCTTCCCATTGAAATGGGATTGAAACTGAAGGATGAATTGGTGGAGTAGATAGAGGAATATTATTATTTCTTGGCTTGTTTGGGAGTTTTGATAAAGAAAGCTTTGGAGTAGAATTAGAGGCCATTTTACATCATGTAGAATTCTACAACTTCTTCAGAATACCTCAAATTCATATATTTGTAGGGGGCAAAAATGGGTCAAGCATGAAATTTGAGGAGGTGTTAATTAAAACGCTCCTCTGGCGCTTCTCATTCACGAGTAGAATAACGGATATGTGATTGATTGTAGAGTCTTTATTTAGCTTAACACTAATAGGAGAAGTGGGTGGGACCATTTTGATTATTTAAAGTAGGTGGGACCCACAGCTTTTTTAATATGTTGAATTAGTCCTAAGCACACAAAGGATAACGACTTTCAACGGTCATGCAAGTTATTAGATAAGTCGGCAAAGGAAGATAAACCGTTCGGCTAATTTAACAAGGTGACATGAGACAAAGAAATAATTGTATTTTTATGTGACATTTTTTTTCTATTCCGTCCCAGAAAAAAAGTCACTTTTTTTTATTTAGAAATAATTTATCTTTAAATTTTCTATTTGATTTTAATTAATTAATTTACAGGCACACAAATATTAATATTTATTTTAGAATATAAATTTTAAAAGTCCTTTTTTTTTAAAACTTTATCGAGTCAAATACAATACATAAATTAGGACATAAGCAATAATATACTATTAGTAATTAAAAGGTCATGGAGGTAAGGTTCGTATAACGGTGAAAGAAACACCTAAATGGCATTTCAAAACATAGGCCAACTTGAATGCCGGCTGGGCGCTTCTAATTAATGTATGATATTGCAGATGAGTTAGATTTTGTTATCAGTGTCGCAATATTAATGCAGGTTATATTACATTAGTACTAACTATCTCAATGAGCATGGATGAGTAATTTGATCAAGAAAACAAGTAACATGTCACATTGACCGTGTATTTTTATAAAAAATTCTAAAATCATCAAGAATTACCTTCAATTAAAATGATCTTAATTTTACATTTGTTGTCCCCATGTTAGAGGGGTGTACAAAGGAAACCGACAAACCGCACCAACCCGATAATCCGAGTCAAAACGAGAAAAGAAATCCGACTATGGTTTGATTTGATTTGATTTGGTGTTGGAAAAAAAACCCGACCATAATTGGTTTGATTTGGTTTTAACTAAAGAAAGTCAAACCGAAACCAAACCAACACGACATTACATATATAGAAATTTTAGATATACTGATATATAAATATATTTATTGTGATGTAATTTATAAATATTTCTTAAATTTTTTCATAATTTTATCTTTTAAGGTATTATTTCAAGGTTGGACTTAGAACTTTTGAATGCTCGAATAAGTTTTATAGCCATTAATATTAGTAAATTAAATAATGCTAACAAAAGCCCAAACCAAAATCAAATCAATACTAATGCTAACAAAAGACATTCAATTCAATATTACGAACGAGAATGTATTTAATATCTATTTTTTGTTTTGCAATAATTTAGATAAAAATGCATAACCTATTTTTATTTTTCTTTAGCGTTTAGTCATGTAATTAATACTCACTTATTAGTCTATTTATTTTAGCATGACTTAGTACTTTTAGATTATGTTTATTTTTATTATGACTTTTTAATTAGCAATATTTATATTACATAATTTTATTGTCTTTATTGTTGAATATTTTAGGATAATGCCATGACACATCTCATATTTTGTATTATTTTCTTGGAAAATACTTTATATAGTTGTTTCTTACTAGGATTAAAGAAATATTTTGAGCATATATTATATGTTTTGTTCTACGAAGATTTTACCGGGAAAAAAATCCGAAAAACCCGAAAAACCCGAGAAAAACCGAGATTGGAAAACCCGAGTTTTATTGGTTTAGTTTGGTCTTTAGATTTAATAACCCGACATAATTGATTTGATTTGGTAATTATAAAATTCGAACCAACCCGCCCTATGTACACTCCTACGTGTTAGACCCTGTATCTAGATGTCTTTGTAAGCCAATATACCAAATCAAGATTGGATCGGAATTGATTACTTATCACTTTATACATGATTAAAAACTTATCCACCATTTGATGTAAACTAATTAATGAATACAACTATATTTTTCATACACATATTTATTACCTGTTCTAGTAGCTATATCTGATAAGGATTAGACAAAGTATTAAATCAACTGCTATTTTTTTTTTCTTTGTCGTCGTCTTTATGGATTTAGTAGTTGTTAGAGAGCTAATTAACTCCAATTCTATGCTTTTTAATTGCAAATCTTTCTTAGGTTTATTATGCACAAGAAGCATATCTCGACATTTTTCTTTTCTCTATAAGATTTTCCAATGAATCACAGCTATCAAAATTCACACCTAATAAAAGATATGTTTCAAAAAGAGGAGACACAAGAAGATGCCCCGAGCCATTCAGGCACATGAAAAGACCAGATATTGTATCTCTTCCCAGCCTTAATACTTCAGCCATCTACCCTGACTCACATTACTATTGTTTGGTCACATCTCAGTTGCCACAACGAAATCGCTCTACCATTTATTTCTCATCCAAACAGGCTGTTATTATTATAACTTACAAATGAAAATCGCAAGGCTTAATTTGGTCCCTCTGCATTTATTCTACTCGACCCGAAGAAGAAAAGACTGATCACAACAGATACCTGGATGTAGGGGTGGCAAACGAGCGGGTCGGATCCAAGGCCGGCTCTAATGTAGATCCAAGTAAGGCTTTCGCCTTAGGCCCCCAAACTATTTTTTTTAGAAATAATAGATTTATAGGAATTTAAAAAAAATAATATTTAACACTTTTCATATAAAAGTAGAGTTTTTCTATAACAGTTGCATCAAAGAAAAGAAGTTTTCAAGATTATAATATATAAAATCTTACCTAAGATTAACAATGTCTCAAGATAGATTAAATTTTTTGGCTATACTATTAATTGAAAATGAATTATTAGAGGAAATCGATTATAAATAAATTATTAACAATTCTTTAAAAAGAGTTAGGCCTCACATTAAACTTTGGCTTTAAGCCACACATATATTTGAGCCGCCCCTGGTCGGGTCAGATATGGGCGAGTCAAAAATGGGTAATGTAAAAATAGATAAATTATCTGACCCAACCCATATTTAATACGGATAAAAAACGGGTTAACCGACGGATAGTATGGATATCCATATTATCCATGATTTCTTGAATATGATAACTTTTGGGAGAATTCTTAGTCTACCAAACTTGAGGAATCCCCAATTTGAGGCTTTTATAAATGTAAAAGTTAAATCCATTAGTTATCCATTTTCTAAATGGATAATATGGTTCTTATCCATATTTAAACCATTTTTAAAAAGTACATTATTCAACTCATTTTTTAATATATAATATGGATGATAACTGTTTTCTTTTAACCATTTTATCACCACTACGATGTGGACTTGACGAATGGTCGAAGACAGTGGCAGACGTAGGATTTTTATCAAGGGGATTCAAAAAGTAAAAAAAAAAAAATACATGAATAAACAAAGGAGAATCTACATCTAATATATATGCATGGAAAAAAATTTAACCGTGTAATTTTTATTGAAGGTGGTTCGGCTAAATCCCTTTCCGTCCACCGAGCTCTGCCCCTGGTCCAACACCATTAAATCTCGGAAAGGACCAAACGGAGAAAACTTACTCGCACCAACTATTTATCCTAAATTAAATTATACAAGGCTTGTATCATGTATATAATTAAACTTTCATCAGTTAATCATGATTAAGTAATATGGACTCAATCTGTAACTTTAAGGCTAAATTATTTGGTTTAATGTGCCTCGGGTAGGAATAAGTATTGTCCATGATCAAACCCTTTTCTATTGTTTTCTTACGCTCATTTCTTGGTCATTTACTACGTCTAGTGAGAGTCATGTGAATCTAGTTGTTCGGCTAAATAAGGAAACATATTAAGGCTAACAGTAGTGCTAATTAAATTCACATGTGTAGTTACACCTAAAATTAAATTTGCTATTTTTAGGATATGGAAGACAACCAAATCAAACCAATTTGACGGCTATATTAAATAAAAATCTAGAGTCAACCTGAGCTAATAAGATTCCCCATTTCTTTTGACTTATTCAAGCACCTTTTCTTATTTGAACTGATAGCATATAAGACGACTAATTCTTTTAAGTGTTAAGTGTTAAGTGTTAAGTGTTAAGTGTATCATTCATGTAATAGTTCTCTTCCTCTGCTTCTGTACAAGACCATTGGATTCGCGTGAATACGTAAAAATGGCAACGGAGAAATGAACATCGAAGGCGGATTCATGATTTAAATTTTATGGTTTCAACCTTTTGTTAGTAAATTGTATTTGTAAAATAATTCTGGAAAATATAAATGAACATAAAAAGAAATGAAAAATAGAAACAGAATTTTAATCCGAGCCTATTGAATTCACAGTGTTTCCTTAAGGAATTTAATCCCCTCCTAGTACCCAAGGTTATGGATTATTTTCTCTCAGGATAGAACGAATTACACACTGGTGTAGTGGTACTTCAAACCCCAGTGTTTCAGCGAACACAAAGTTCGGTAGCAAATCACACTTATTGTTGCTTTGTTTGATGTTAAAAGTATGCAGAAGAAGGAGGAGAAACTCAGAAAATCGTATGGAAATTCTGAGCGGAATAGACTTGTATTTATAGCCAAAGTTGGGCTGAAATCTGAAGAGGTGCAACTCCTCAGAATGGTTGTTTATGCAAAACGGCCACAACATAAATGCCATAACATAAATGGCTATTTACTCAACAATAAACGATCAATTTAATCAATCAATTGACCAAATCCAAATCTAAATCCGAAGCCGAAGTCGAGGCCGAGCCGAGCGAGCGACGACGACGACGGCGCGAGACTTACCTTTTTCTCAACTCTTTAAGAGCTAGAAGAAGAGCAATTGCTTATATACCCAACAAAAAAACCTCATCATCTTCCAATATGGGACAATGTCCCTTTGCCAAGGGGGAAAAACTTAAAATTTGACTCAAAATTTTTATTTCCTTCCATTTCCCATTCACCCTCTTTTAAGTATTTAATATACTTAAATACATAAAACCCCAACAATCCCTCACATGAATGGGGAATGGCTATATCACGAAAACATGCATGAAAAACTGTGTGATTGGCAAGCAAGGATTAATTGCATCTGGATAAGTAGGTTTCTCTTTAAACTTTTCGTAGTGAACTTATGTCGGATATACTCGATCAATCAGTAGATTTGATATCTTTGAACTGTCGAACTTTGGCGTATACTTAGACAACCACAAATCACACAACCAACCCTTAACCGCCTTTGGTTCTCATTGTTGTGTTCATTTCAGCCATGAACATCGCCTGGTTTCATAAGTGCATAGAGAACTGGCCTTGCAAGATTCTCCTTGAAGCAGCTAACACTTCACACGTACATAGGTGATTCCTAAACGAGTCATCCCGTAGATATACTATTTGATATACCCCGTATCAAATTTAGAAATCATTAAAAAGCCTTAATGCTTTATCCTTGGTACTGAACATTGTCTCATCACGAGAATGAACCAAAAGTTTAGTTGACAATATTGAACAGTCATTAATGACTTTGTTTGATCTCCTTGAACCTAGATCTTGGGATCTCCAGTCTTCTAGGTAGAGTTACCGCCACTATGACTTGTTCTCGGCCACAGTCTCATTCCCCTTGATGACTTCTCAACTACCTCTCTAGTTAGGCCTTTTGTAAGTAGATCCGATACATTATCACTTGACTTTACATAATCAATCGTGATAATTCTTCTAGAGAGTAATTGCCTAACGGTTTTATGTCTTTGTCGTATATGACGAGATTTACCGTTATACATAACGCTCCCAGCCCTTCCAATTGCCGCTTGACTATCGCAATATATGCATATTGGTGCCAACGGTTTGGGCCAAAATGGAATATCTTCCAAGAAATTTCGGATCCATTCAACTTCTTCACCAGCTTTATCTAAGGCTATGAATTCAGCCTCCATCGTAGAGCGGACAATACAAGTTTGTTTGGACGACTTCCAAGATACCGCTCCTCCACCAATAGTGAATACATATCCACTTGTGAACTTGAAATCAGTTGATCCGGTGATCCAATTTGCATCACAGTATCCCTCAATGACTGTAGGATATTTACTATAGTGCAAAGCAAAGTCCTAGGTATGTACTAAATACCCCAAAACTCGTTTCATGGCCATCCAATAAAATTGACCTGGATTGCTCGTATATCGACTCAATTTACTTATAGCACAAGTTATATTTGGTCGTGTACAATTCATGATGTACATTAAGCAACCCAACACACGAGCATAATCCAATTGTGATATGTTTTGGCTTTTGTTCTTTGCTAATGCATGATTCACGTCAATTGGAGTTTTTGCAATTTTAAAGCCCAATTGCTTGAATTTTTCAAGTACTGTCTTAATATAGTGAGATTGTGACAATGCCAAACCTTGAGAAGTCTTATGGATCTTAATTCCAAGAATTAAATCAGCAACTCCCAAGTTTTTCATATCAAACTTGCTAGTTAGCATACGCTTAGTCGCATTTATGTTAGCAATATCATTACTCATTATCAGCATATCATCCACATATAATCAAACAATGTCTATGTGATTTGGAACATTTTTAATGTACACACATTTATCACATTCATTTATTTTAAAATCATTTGACAACATTGTTTGGTCAAATTTCGCATGCCATTGTTTGGGGTGCTTGTTTTAGTCCGTAAAGAGACTTAACAAGTCTACATACCTTCTTTTCTTTACCTGGAACTACAAACCCTTCAGGTTGTTCCATGTAAATTTCTTCTTCCAACTCTCCATTTAAGAAGGCTATCTTAACATCCATTTGATGAATTTCAAGACCATAAACTACAGCTAACGCTACTAACGTTCGTATGGACGTAATTCTTGTAGCTGGAGAGTATGTATCGAAATAGTCAAGACCTTCTCGCTGTCTATACCCTTTGACCACAAGTCTTGCCTTAAATTTTTCAATAGTGCCATAATCTTTCATTTTTCTCTTTAAGATTTATTTAGAACCCAACGGTTTATTTCCAGGAGGAAGATCAACCAATTCCCATGTATGGTTGTTCAGTATGGATTCTATTTCACAATTGATTGCCTCTTTCCAAAACAATGATTCTGAAGAAGACATAGCTTCTTTAAATGTTTGAGGCTTATTTTCCAATAAGAAAGTCACAAAATCTGGTCCAAATGAAGAAGACTTTCTTTGACGTTTACTACATCTCGGATCCTCCTGGTTAAGTGTACTTTCTTTTGTTTCTTACCGAGGTCATTTAGATCCTTCACCAATCGACTCACATTCCTTTTTATACGGATATATATTTTCAAAGAACTCAGTATTATCTGATTCTATAATAGTATTATTATGAATGTCAGGATTTTCTGATTTATGAACTAGAAATCGATATGCTTTACTATTAGTCGCATATCCTATGAAAACACAATCAACGGTTTTCGGTCCTATTTTTACCCTTTTGGGTTTAGGAACTTGCACTTTTGCCAAACACCCCCATATTTTAAAATAATTCAAGTTGGGCTTCCTTCCTTTCCATTTTTCATATGGAATGGATTGTATTTTGCTATGGGGTATTCGATTTAGTATTCGGTTAGCCATAAGAATGACTTCCCCCACAAGTTCTGTGGAAAACCAGAACTTATCAATAATGCGTTCATTATCTCCTTTAATGAACGATTCTTTCTTTCTGCAATCCCATTGGATTGGGCGTGTAAGGGTCCATTGTTTGATGAATAATTCCATATTCTAAACATATTTGTTCAAAAGGAGATTCATATTCACCATCCCTATCACTTCTTATCATTTTGATTTTCTTGTTAAGTTGTGTTTCAGCTTCATTTTTGTATTGTTTGAATGCGTCTATTGCTTCATCTTTACTATTAAATAAGTAAACATAGCAATATCGAGTACTATCGTCAATAAAAGTTATGAAATACTTCTTTCCACCGTGAGATGGTATTGACTTCATATCGTAAATATCTGTGTGAATTAAGTCTAAAGGATCTAAATTCTTTTCAACTGACTTATAAGGATATTTAACATACTTAGATTCCATACATATTTGATATTTTGATTTGTTGCATTCAAATTTAGGCAATACTTCCAAATTAATTATTTTTCGCAATGTTTTATAATTAACATGACCCAAACGTATATGCCATAATTCATTTGATTCAAGATGAAATTTTATTATTATTTTCAACAACCATTACATTCATCTTTAAAAGGCCCTCAGTGAGGTAACCTTTTCCTACAAACATTTCGTTCTTACTTATTACAACCTTATCGGAAACAAAAACACATTTAAAATCATTCTTAACAAGATGTCCAATAGAGACTAAATTCTTCCTAATCTCGGGAACATGAAGGACGTTGTTCAAAGTTACCACTTTGCCGGAAGTCATTTTGAAAAATATATTCCCACATCCTTCAATCTTGGCCTTTGCAGCATTTCCCATAGAAAGCATCTCATCGGGTCCAATAGGAGCATAAGTAGCAAAAGCTTCTCTAACAGCACAAACATGGCGAGTGGCTCCAGAATCAATCCACCACTCTTTAGGATTGCCCACCAAGTTGCATTCGGAAAGCATGACACATAAGTCATCAACATCATCATGCTTTTCAACCATGTTTGCTTGACCCTTCTTCTTGTCTTTCTTCGGATCACGATACTCCGTAGATTTGTGTCCGGCTTTTCCACAGTTGTACCAATTTCCACTGAACCGCTTCTTGCTTGGGTTATATTTTGGTCCAGAAGCCTTTTTCCTCTTTTGTTCTCTTCAACAAAAGAGAACTTCAAATTCTGATCGAAAGCATTCTCTTTTCAGTAGCTTTGTTGTCCTCTTCGATTCTCAACCGAACAATGAGATCTTCAAGGGACATCTCCTTGCGTTTGTGTTTCAAGTAGTTTTTGAAGTCCTTCCACAAAGGAGGCAACTTCTCAATCATCGCTGCTACTTGGAATGCTTCATTGATGACAAGACCTTCAATGATATTTCTGTTAGTAAAAATACTAAGATTATTACTTTCAACATCAGTATTAATTTGATTTATACCTTCAGCAAGGAGATCGTGAATAATCACTTGCAATTCCTGGACTTAGGTAATAACAAACTTGCTATCTACCATTTTGTAGTCCAAAAACTTTGCAGCAACGAACTTCTTCAACCCGACATCTTCGATTTTATATTTCTTTTCAAGCGCAGTCCATAGTTCTTTGACGTTTCCATGCCAATGTAGACGTTATACAAAGCATCCTCCAGTCCGCTTAGAATATAATTCTTACACAAAAAATCTGAATGCTTCCACGCCTCAATCATGAGAAAGCTTTCAGTTTCTGGAGTTTCATCGGACAACACAGGAACATCTTCCTTGATGAACTTTTGGAGACTTAGAGTAGTCAAATAGAAGTTTCTCCACCGGTGCCAATGCTGCCGGTGTTGTTCGGCTCGTTGAGGCAATGGCAGTCACCATTGGAACAACTTAATATTCTGTTATTAAAACAAATATTTAATAACATTTCAGTTAATATTTTACTATTAACAAATAATTTTGGTTAAAAAATTAATCAATCAATCGATCATTTGACCAAATCCAAATCCAAATCCAAATTCAAAGCCGAAGCTGAAGCCGATCTGAGCAACGACGACGACAACGACGTGAGGCTTGCCTTCTTCTCAACTCTTTAAGAGCTAGAATAAGAGCAATTGCTTATATATCCATAAAAAATCTCTTCCTCTTCTAATATGGGACAATGTCCCTTTGCCAAGGGGAGAAACTTAAAATTTCACTCAAATTTTTTATTTCCCTCCATTTCCCATTCACCCTCTTTTAAGTATTTAATATACTTAAATACATAAAACCCCAAGACCTTTAAGTTTTATATGTTCTTCTATACTAATTTTTGCATTTTAAATAGATTTTTACATACAAATTTATATGGGTCCAATTGAACCCGTTCCTGTTATTTTACATCCGTCCGTGGAGTCAGTAATGTTGCAGCTTGCGGGAACAAGGTTTGATACCTCCCCTAGTCGAGAAAGAAGTTAAAAAGGGACTCGAATATGATCAAGATTTAAATGCTTTATGTATACAGTCAAAATCATATGCCTCTGATATATAGGCTCAGGGGTCCATCATAGGCCCGAGTCCGGACGAGGTCGAGTTCGAGACCGGCTGACCAGACTCAAGCTCAAAGACAGAGTGTAATACCTGGAGATAGGAGTACGAGGAATACCGGGGCCAAGTATGCTCGACCCCAAAATAGTACTGTTATGGATTTGTAGCAGAATTATCTAGATTCCTTCCACGTCCCCAAGATCATGGCGCAAATCCCGAAATAGGATTTTACGATTCTGTACTAGGTGGTTAGATAGCTGTACCAAGAATATTCCTTACTGTAAATAGAAATATACCTTATTTAGGGTTCCCCTATTATATAAAAGGGACCCCAGTCATTTGTAACATGATCTATTCATTGAGAAAAGAATATACTCTCTACTTTTTGCCTACTATTCATCATAATTGTCATTTAGCTCTACTGCCCTTACTTTACTTTTCTTGCTTTATTGTTCTTATTATTCTAAGCCCACCTCGAGGTCACCAAGCTCGAGGTTACTACTGCTGAGTAATATTGGTTTGATTCACTTATTTCTTTCATTTGTACTTCATATTTCTTGATTATCAATTGGTATTGAATTAAATACATATCTTTAAAACCACTAATCAAATTTATTGTTACTTGTATTTTTGAGGTAAACAGTTTGGCACCCACTGTGGGGCTAAATATAATAGTGATTATTTCTTTACTGATTCTCATTATACATGTTGTTTTTATACTTTTTCTTGTCAAGATTTTTTGATTCTCAGGCTGAAACATGTCTAGCTCACAAAACACATCTATTCATGACAACGAAGGTCTTGGAGAAAACAACAATGAAGGGGTAGGTTACCACCGATAAACCCAAGGAAAGTGCCAAATATGGAACCACTTGATGTTAGTTCACACATTGCTCTAAATGCAGATTTAGGCACAATCCCCGAAGAGAATGTACGTAGGGAAACCCGATCTGCTGGCCAAAGAACACAAGGAATGGGAGACAGAGGAGTCAACCTCCAAGTGATATTCGATATGCTGCAAGCTCAGCAAATTGCCATTGCTCATTTTCAGAGTAAGAATAAAACTCCAAATACAGACGAACCAGTAAACACTCGTCGTACTGAACTAGCGCTAAAAAGGCCCGATAAAAGTGGCTCGGGGACTGACCTTGCAATTATGAGATGCTCGAAGAGCTCACCAAGAGGATCGAGTCCAGAAAAAAGAAAATTGAAGATATGACAAAAAGGTGGAAATTTATAACTCCCATGTTGACCAAATACCGGGAGCACCTCCAGTTTTGAAAGGTTTAGACGCCAAAAAGTTCATACAAAAACCATTCCCTCAGAGCGCGGCTCTGATGCCCATTCCCAAAAAATTTTGCATGCCCGATATACCCAAGTATAATGGAACAACCGACCCCAATGAGCATATTACTTCATACACTTGCGGAATCAAAGGAAATGATTTGAATGACGATGAGATTGGGTCAGTCTTGTTGAAAAAGTTTGGAGAAACGTTGTTGAAAAGAGCTATGATTTGGTATCACAACTTAGCTCCTAACTCTATTGACTCATTTGCTATGTTAGCAGATGCCTTCATGAAAGCACACGCCGGGGCCATAAAGGTGGCCTCGAGAAAATCGAATGTCTTCAAAATAAAATAAAGGAACGACCAGATGTTGAGGGAGTTCGTGTCTAGGTTACAAATAGAGCGAATGGAGTTACCACCGGTCTCGGATGACTGAGCAGTACAAGCTTTTATGCAGCGTTTGAATGAAAGGAGCTCGATTGCATCTCGACAATTAAAACAGAACTTAATCAAATATCCAGCTGTGACATGGTCAGATGTGCACAACCACTACCAATCGAAAATCAGGATCGAGGACGATCAGTTGGGAGCCCCCTCGGGTTCAGTTCATCCTAACAGGTTCGCAGCCAAGCCCCCGAGGGATATAGATAGGGAATCAAGATCGAACAAGGAGCGGTATCAACCTTATTTCGATCTTAGGAACCACGGCTTGGGTCGAAACGCTCCTCGAAATGATCGAGGTCAAAGCTCTCAGTGACTCATGAGTAAGAGTGGGTTCGATAAGCATACCGACCCTGTAGAGGCACCTCAATTGTCAGAGTATAATTTCAGTGTAGATGCATCAGGGATCGTGTCAGCTTTTGGAAGAATCAAAGACACCAGGTGGCCTAGGCCCATACAAACCGATTCTTCTCAAAGAAACCCAAACTTGATGTGCAAGTATCATGGAACACATGATCATAAAACCGAAGATTGCTAGAAGCTGATAGAGGAGGTAGCTCGGTTGTTCAACGAGGGTCACTTTCGAGAATTCCTCAGTGATTGAGCCAAAAACCACTTCACGGAGAGAGATTCAAAGAAAAATGAGCAAGAAGAACCACAACATGTAATCAGCATGATCATTAGCGGAGTTGATGTCCCTTAATGAGTTGTATTCAAATGCACCAAGGTGTCGATCACCAAAGAAAAATGGACTCGGAGCTATGTGCTCGAGGATACCCTATCATTTTATGTGCTCGAAGCATATCTCAGCAATTCAATTAAGCCATGGTAATTTCTATCCTTTTAAATAAAATTCAAGTTAAACGTGTTTTAGTGGATGCAGGTAGCTTAGCAAACATAATCAGATCAAGGGTCGTAGAACAGCTCGTCCTGCAAGATCAGATTGTATATGCATCCCGGGTCCTAAATGGCTTCAACATGGCAAGCGAAAAGAGAAACTATCCGGCCAGTAAACGTAGTTGGGACCATACAAGATACAAAGTTCCATGTCATCGAAGGTGACATGAGGTATAACGCACTCCTCAGGAGACCGTAGATACACAACACGAGGGCAATGCCTTCAAATCTTTACCAAATGATTAAGTTCCCAACAAAGGAAGGAGTGAAAACAGTCTATGGAGAGCAACATGCTGCAAAGGAGATGTTTGCAATAGAGGAAGTGGTACCGACTCCAGAGCCTTCGACTTCGGAGAAATCGAGCATCGAAGGTAAAGAGGCAGCCAAATAGCAATCACTGCCTATAGCCTCGATGAAATTGGAGCAATAGGTAATCGAAGACGAAGATTTCCTTACTCCTCGATCCTTCGTTGTTTCCAAAGATTCCGATGCAACTAAGTCAATAATCGAGGAACTAGAACAGGTCCTACTAATCGAGTATATGCCCGAGAGAAAGGTATACCTGGGAACGGGATTAACCCTCGAACTCAAGAAAAAAACGCATTCAATTTCTTATTGATAACATGGATTGCTTTGCTTTGTCCCATTTAGATATGAAAGGGATCCCACCAGAAATTACTATGCACCGGTTTAGCCTCGATTCCAGGTTCAAACCGGTGAAGCAAAAAAGGAGGCCTCAATTCGAGGTAAATCATACATTCATAAAGGACGAGGTAACCAAACTTCTTAAAATAGGGTCTATTCGGGAGATAAAATACCCCGAATGGTTAGCCAATGTAGTTGTAGTTCCTAAAAAAGGAAATAAACTTAGAATGTGTGTAGATTACAAGGACTTAAACAAAGCATGCCTGAAAGATTCTTTCCCACTGCCCAACATCG
Source organism: Nicotiana tabacum (assembly GCF_000715075.1). Lineage (NCBI taxonomy): Eukaryota > Viridiplantae > Streptophyta > Magnoliopsida > Solanales > Solanaceae > Nicotiana > Nicotiana tabacum. The sequence goes on from NC_134085.1 coordinate 145,344,436, forward strand.
ATCGTATGATCTATGCCACAGCCGGCCACAAGATCCTAACTTTTCTCGACACCTGCTCCGGGTACAATCAAATTCAGATGAACCCGGAGGACCAGTAAAAGACTTCATTTATTACTAATTTGGAACTTATTGTTACAATGTAATTCCCTTAAAAATGCAGGAGCTACATACCAACACCTAGTTAACAAAATGTTCGAAGAACAAATAGGTAAAACAATGAAAGTTTACATTGATGATATGTTGGTTAAGTCCCTGTGCGTAGAGGACCATTTAGCTCATTTGTAGGAAACATTCAAGATCTTGAGAAAATACAACATGAAGCTTAACTCGTAGAAATGTGCCTTCGGAGTCGGCTCGAATAAGTTTCTCGGCTTTATAGTGTCGAACCGGAGCATCAAAATCAACCTCGATAAAATCAAGGCCATAAAGGATATCACGATCGTGGATAGTGTGAAGGTCGTGCAAAGGTTAACGGGTTGAATAGCCGCTTTGGGTCGATTCATTTCGAGGTCATCGGATCGGAGTCACCGGTTCTTTTCCTTGCTCAAAAGGAAAAAGGACTGTGAGCACGTGATTTTTGCTTCACGAAAACTACTCCAAAAGAAATAAAAAATAAAACAAAATTCTCTTGGTGTACAATTTTTAGGATTTACGTGGCATTTTTGGATAATTATTTGTGTTTTTGCACGTAAATGTTTACCTTGTTGTAGTTAATTGAAAAATACAAATAAATAAATTTTTTATGCATATTTAGGATTTAATTATGCATTTAGGAATTAATTAAACCGTCATTTGGCTCTTAAAAAAGAAAATCACAAAAATATGCGTTTTATTCTATTTGTTGTCATTGTGTGATTTTATTTTAAGGTTTTAATTTGTGTGTTAATTGTTGTAAGTGTTAATTAATATTTGTGTAGTTGTATTTTGATTTTACAATTTAATTAGGAATTTTGTTAAAATTAGGAATTAAAGAAGGAAAAGGAAAAGAGTTCAAAAAATGAAGAAAACTCGGATTGGGCCACAAGGTTTAAAATGAAATTGGGTCCAAATCAATACCAATGCATGACCCAATCCATTGCCTGGTCTCAGATAACCCCAAATGACGCCGTATTGGTGTCTCAAATCTGAGTCGTTGATCAAACTGGATCGAACGATCCAGTTCAACCCCTGCATAGTTGAAACGACGCCGTTTCAGGCATGTCAATCTAAACCGTCCATCTCCATTGATCCAACGGTCCCAAGCTTCCCTCACAACCGGGTCGACCCAATCTCTGAATGAGACCAAATGATGTCGTCCCCTTTAAGTGAATTGATCCAGGCCGTGGATCGTGATTGATCCAACGGCCAAGATCAAACCACCCCTCCCCTATATAGGCTTAATATCCTACCCCAGCCCCCCTAAACCAAACACCCCACCCTTTGCCCTGTTCATCGTCTCTTTCAGATACGGACCCCAAACCCTAGCCGCCTAAGGTTACCTCCGCCTAAAACCCGGCGGCAACAACGTCGTCGGTCACCAAACCAACACCCTAAGACTACCTGACCACACTCGATCCAAATCCGGTAACCGTTTAGCTCGAATCTTCCTGGAACTTCTTGAATCTTCATTTGAAGATTCGATACAAACTTAGATCTACCCCAACCAGTCCCTAATTCACACCAGTTACTCCCCTGACCTCACTCGTAACCAAACCAAGCTTGGTTTGGTTCGAATCTGGCTAGAAACACTCGAGCCCCAAATCAAGCCCAAGAACCCTAAAAAACCCAAGCCTGGAATTCTATCCAAATCAAAGAGGTTTTGGGTGTTCAATAGACCTTAGTCGAAGTGTTCTCAGTTGAGAACACTCGATTAAGGTCCGTTTGACCTCAAAAAGGGTACAAGTCAGAGTTCAAGTCAGGATTGTCTAGTGTCCGAGTTCTTGAGGTATTTGTCTTTTCCGGTTGGTTCCGTTTTGTATCTGTTTATATCTATTTATTTGTTAGTTTAGTTTTATTGGTTTTTTAATTCTTTTTGTCAATTGATTCTGCTCATCTTCAGTGGACCTTTTTATTTGGTCCAATTCTGTCATTTGTTTATGTTTACTATAATTGTTATATGTAATAATTTGTGTAATCGATTAATAAGTTGCGTCGATTAATTAGTTTCCAGTTAATCTATGTTCTGTCAATAACACTGAAATTACCCGTGAATTGCTTGATTTTCTGTGTCTGATTGTTTAGTGTCAATTGTTGTAGGCAATCGGTTAATTAGTTTTCGTCGATTAATTCGTTCTTGTTTATAGACCAATAAGTTTGTCAAATGGTTATTGTGTGTGCTGATCTGTGGACACTTAGTTTCAGGGAATTGTCAATAGGCTGACAATGATCCTGCATTCGTGTTGATTCTGATTTTATTATTCAATTTCAGCTTTAAGGATTCTGTTGAGTTCTATGTTGTGTTAAGTCTGGTTTTGATTTAATTCCAGTTCATTTGTTCCAATTGAATTCTAACCTCAGTCGTTCAGTTATCAGAAATAAGTTTGGTTATAGCTGTTAGTCAGGTTTAATTTTCAAATCTTTGTTAGTTGAAAACAAATTTCAGAATTAAGTTTTAATACAGTTGAATAATTGTATTAGGGGGCAGTAATATTAAGGGGTTTCAGGGGTGATTTGGGAATGAAACAGTTAGGATAATATTTTAATGTTAGTATGTTGTTAGTGGGATATTAATGTCTTTAAATTAATACACTAATGGGGAACAAAAGGGAATGGGGGGCTAAAATTAAGGAAAAGCTTTCCTTAGTGGGATTTTAGTGGAAAATTCTGATTTCAATAAGAAAAAGGGTCGGGCAGTAGGTTGGAGAGAGGGCAGACTTGTACAAAAGGGTGTTGAGGCTGGAAAAGAAAGAGGAGACCCTAAGAAAAGAAGAGACAATAAAACTGAAAAAGGACTTCTTCTGAAAAATACTAAAAAAGAAAAAGAAGGAAGGTTGGAGAGTTGGTTTCCCTTAACCTCTGAAAAATCAGAATTAGTTTTGTTAGTGTTTAATAAAAGTTCAAAGTGTTTCTTTATTGGAGAGTTTAAAAAACAGAAATCAAAGTTTGCTATTCTATTGCATTTCTGGTTCTATTGTTCTGTTTAGGATTGCTGGTTTATTTTCTGGAATTTCATTGAAGTTTCAAGTGGTTTTTTGAGTTTGTTATTTCTGGTCTGTACTGGTTATTTGTTGCTGTTTCTGGTATATCTGTGTTGCTGCCTTGTATTTCTTAAATTACAACTGGATTTCTGAGTTTATTGCTGGGTTTTTAATCTCCTGGTTACTGGTTGTTGTTGTTCTGTTGCTGCACTGTTACTGCCCTGCTAATCTCTCATCTTCCTCTTCTTTTATTTCAATACCAGGTACACTTTCGAATCAATACTGATGTGGCTATGAGATGTGAAAGTTAAAAAATGAAATGCTAGGGTGTTTTGATGAATTACTGTTGTATCTATAGTTTAATAAGATATGTGTATTTATATAGTTTAGTTTTATAGCTCAACTGGAATGCATGACGTAGTCTTGTATTTAACTGGAACTGTTTGGTTTTCAAACTATAGTTTGTAGTTATCAGCTACAGATTCCATGTAGTTAAACATGTAATTTGTGGAATGAACAAATAAGTTAAGGGCTTAGTTGCCATATTTCATCTCTAGCTTTCTTGGGTATTTGAGGCAGATTTTAAATAGGCAGTGTTTGATTCCGTTAGGCAGCATATAGGCCAATATTCGAATCCATGTTGATACCATTTCTTAACCGTTAATTCCAACAGTTTAAAACAATTTTAGGAATGCTAGTTTAAATCAATTTGGAGAATGGTTAGTTTTGGATATCTTGACAATTTTGTATGCATTTCGTAATTTCAGCTTTAGTAGTTCACTTATAGAATAAAGGCACGAAACATTTCTCCATTTTTATGAATTCGAGGGTAAATTACCGTTATCATCTACTGTAATCCAATAGCTACTTGTCAAAGCATGTAATTAATAAAGACTTTTCTCGCTTCTTTTAGAGACGAACTTAATAGAAATGTAGTCACTTTAGGATTGCTCTTTAAAATAAAAAAATAAGACGAGTCTCGCCAAATAAAACGCAAGCTGCGGGGCCCTTAATAAATGGTTAATAATTAATTAAACTTCGGATGGGCCGTTTTTTTTAAGATTTCACGGCCTTCTCAAAAAATAATAATGCGCTAGTCACTTTAGGCGCGCCTTTAATAATTTATTTTCTTAAACACGAGTGTACATTGATGTGACCCAAATCCAAATCTCAACGGAGTCGAAGTGTGTCGAAGACCACGGGTACATTGATTGTGACGTGGTTCGAGATACATTTTCACAACGTTGCAATTCTCTGTAAAATAATAATAATCAAAGCGGTAAAGAGTTAAAATTTGCACGTAGGTTCATAACTGTATAAAATCAGATAATCAAGCCGAATATGACTGTTGAGCGACCGTGCTAGAATCACGGAACTCGGGAATGCCTAACACCTTCTCCCGGGTTAACAGAATTCCTTACTCGAATTTCTGGTTCGCGGACTGTTAAACAGAGTCATTCTTTTCCTCGATTCGGGATAAAAATCGGTGACTTGGGACACCATAAATCTCCCAAGTGGCGACTCTGATTCTTTAATAGTAATCCCGTTTCGATTGTCCTTTAATTGGAAAAATTCCCTTTACGTCCCTTTGCGGGGTGTAGGTAAAAAAGGAGGTGTGAAAGCTCTGGCGACTCTGCTGGGGATCAAACCCAGAACCACCGGTTCAGGGTTAGAAATTCGAGCTTAGAATAATTGTTGTATTTGGCTTTCTTTATTATCTGATGTTTGTTATATTTTTTGGATTTAATGTGCGAAATGATGCTTTTTACTGCTTTGATATTATTTGAACTGTATATATAAACTGTGCCGAAATCTTCTCCTCTCACCTACGGGGATGTGCTTACTGGTTGAGACTCCCTATTCTATTAGTGTCATACCCTGAAATAAAAGAGGCTCGGAAAGTTTCTAAGCCGGCTGGCCTTTTGGTTCCCGGAAAGGAGCTCCTTCCTCAACTCGAGTTGTCCGCTCGGGTATACTGTCTAGAACATATGCCCAAGTTGAACCTAGAATAACTTGACTTCATTCCGGATCCCTAGTAGGAACGTTTATTTGCATCATGTTGCATTTGACTTAGAGGACTCAACACAGGGGTTGGGTCCGTCTAGGACAAGCAACCTGAAATGAAAAAGACCATCCTGCTGTATCTTGTTTGTTTTGCACATTTATTTGCTTTAAATTTGCATGCTGACCGGCTTCTGAAATCGGGAAATTTTGCAAATTGTGAAAAATAAATATAGCAGTGTAGGGAGATAACTACTTATTTTTTTTTTTAAAAAAAACAATGTCCAAGTATTGTCAAAACCCTGCCGAAATTTTGAAAAAATGAAAAAAATAAAATAATTTTAGTTTGATTTATTTGAAAAGAAAGGAGTCTTGTTTACAAGTTTAGTTTATGTTGGGCGAACTACGCTAGTTTGATTCTCACAAGGCGTGAGATACGTAGGCAACCCTCGTCGGGTCCAACCTCCCATTTTGCAAAAAATAGCCCAAAAATGTCAAAAATTTTAATTTTTCGTCATAGAGTCGGGTGATGCCGTTTTTTTATCAAAAATAGCTGAATATTCCTAAAAGGGACGCCGGAAGGCTGACTTTGTATAAACGGCCACTTCTATCATTTTTTTTATTGATCGGTTGACTCACACAACCTTAAAATCTTCGTCCCTGAAGTGCTGAAAGGTCGTGTTCGGAAAATCTGGTCTTTCTTTTATGAAAAATAATCAAATCATTTTGAGTCAAATAATTTTTCTTTTGTTTAATCACATTAATAAATGTGCAGAATGAGCACGTCTCAAAATAAACTTTTTTCAATCATGAATAAAATCCCCCTCCAGTTGCGGCTATGGTGGAATGATTTAGGCAAAGAAGGGTGAGACAAAGTCAAGAAACATCTGAAAGGTCTCACGGGTTTGTTGGGTATCAGGCCTCGAGGGGATATTATAAGGGCACTGGTCACTTACTGGGAACCTACGCACAATGTCTTCCACTTCTCGGACTTTGAAATCACCCCGACTTTAGAGGAAATAGCAGGGTACATCGGCAGTGCTGAGGTTCCGTTGAGGCGTAAATACCTGGTTGCTCCAAGAACCGTAGCAGTGCACTGGTTTTTGGACTCGTTAAAGATAGTCAGAACGATCCATAACCCAGACTTGGCAAAAGGTTTTTTCACTCTGAGCTTCATATACCAAAGATACGTCCACATAGGAGGATTCGACAAGCTAGGAAACAAGTTGTGCAGCAAAAGTAACCGTCGAAAGTGGGATGAACATAGACGGGTTGCTTTCATGATAACCTTCTTAGGGCTTTTAGTGTTCCCAAGAAAAGACGGGAATATTGACATAAAGATAGCTGGGGTCATCAGTACTTTGCTCACTCAATATGACAGCACGCTTGCGCCCATGATTGTATCTGATATCTTCCGAGCTCTCACGACCTGCAAAGCCGGAGGGAACTTTTTCGAAGGGTGTAACTTGTTATTGCAAATGTGGATGACCGAACACCTATGTCACCGAGCCCAGTTCCTTATCCATGGATCTTCTGAGAAAACCTGCATAGAGGAGTTCTACACCAGAATTAATGAGGTCCGCTAACCTGAAGGAGTCTCGGCATGGACCTCATACTTTCGGACCCTCAACGCCAGTCAAATACAGTGGACACTGGGATAGTTACCGATCGACAAAGTCATATATATGCCAGCAGTTAGGCCCCATTTTCTCTTGATGGGGCTTAAGAACATTCAACTTTATGCACTATATCGGGTTTTAAGGCAGCTTGGGAGGTGTCAGATAGTGCCGAAAAATGAGGACCTGAGCACCCAAGTGATTGAGATCTGTTCCGATGGCCAGTTTCCTGAAGCAAGGGTCCGCCAGATTTGGAGCCAATGTCAATACTTAGAGGCAAATACTTGTGTACTGAATCGGGCAAGAGGGGAAGTTTCACCCGGATATCAGGCTTGGTACAAAGGGGAATTGTCATCTAGAAGGCTGGCTAAAAGAACTCACCTTCAAGAATTTGCCAAGTCCTCACAAGAGCATTGGGACTGGTTGGCAAAGGAAAAAGAATACAGGGCCACAATAGGCAAGTTGAAGCAGCAGGTCATAGATCTTCAATTTGAAAGAGAAATTCAGACCGCGGCCGATGAAGGGGACAGAAAGAAATCAGCCCAAGAAAATGACTCCCTTAGAGCTCAAAACCGACAAGTCATAATGGATGCCGACAACCAACGGAGAAGCCAGTCCGATAAAAGGCTGATAGCAGGGTTAAAGAATCAGGTCGTTGAAAGCCGAAAAGACTTGGAAAGATCCGAATCTAGCATAGCAAGAATACGGGCCAGATGGGCAAAAGGTGCAGCAGCACGGAAAAAGCACCTATGGCAAGTGAGAAGGGATTATGAAGGGAGCATTGCAATATTAAGAGAAACAAATTCCACTCTCAGAGATCGGGTCTTTAAACAAGCCCGAGATGCTAGAACGGACAGGGAGCGATGCTATGATTCAATAGCCCGAATGGAAGAACAAATGGAGAGGTTCCAAGATCAGCTCGTTGACAACACTCAAGTATTGGGATTAAAGAATCAACGAATAGAACAGCTGTATATGGAAAGGGACAGAATCAGGGGTAGGATCGATGAGATTGGGCGCTACATCACCACGAAGTTCCTAACATGTGAGGAAATGCCCCGTGATACCCTTTTTGCCTCAGTCATGGGTTATGTCTACCGGATCATGGAGGAATTAAAAAGCTTGCAAAGAGGCCTGGCACCAAAGCCCGCGGAAAGGCCGAACGATGCCTCGCGGGCACCAAAATTCAAGGCTTTAATGTATCCCTAGTTCAAGTCTGCACTTATTTGTTTTTAAGAGTTTGTTGTCTACCCCTCTGTTCTCTTTTCATATCAAACAATGTTAATAGTGTGGAGTCTGTATTTCATTTTTTTTCAAATGATAGCTTGTAATAACATATTTTGGTAATACAATGCAAAATTGTGTCTTTATTTTTACTTATGGCAGAACTACGCCCGGTCTGATTCATGCGGGGACATGATACGTAGGCAATCCACATAAGATTCGACCATCACTAAAAAGAAAAAAAGGGGAAAAGACAAAGTGAATAAAGAAAGGACATAAGCCGGAATGACGTATGCAGTCGAAGCAAAAACATGTTAGAAATGGTTAAACTGCCTAGGAACATTGCATTCCCCAATGTGAAAAGTGCAATATGTGTTAAACTCTAATGCTAACAAGTTTGTTGTTTATACCAGAGAAAGAGATTTCAAAACAGTTAGCTCGTTAGAACGTTCTGGCAGATTACCATTACCACACAAGATCAAAAGGGCCCATTCCGGAAAGTATGTCTGGTTCGGACAAAAGTGTTGAGGAGGAAAAGACAGAGATGCAAATGATGAAGGAGGAAGTAGACAGGTTGAGACAAGAGATAGCTGGGATGCACCTAGCCTGGGCTAAGGGACAAACACCACCAATACTTCCCCCTACACCTACCCTTTCACCAGCTCGAACTCTAGAACACCCTTCCACTGGTCCATCAACGAGCTTCCCCATTGCCCAATATTATCAAGGGGAAACTTCCTATAATCCCCAAGCTTCACCACCCAAACAAAATCCTCCTCCACCAGTTGTTCCTATTTTCGTGGCACCTCCACCCGCCACATTGCAAAAATCACCCGATGAACCAGTGTTTCAGGTTCACGACAATCAATACTATCCTCCTGAACTCACCTTCAAAGCACCCGAGCCATACACTTACACCCCTCACATTCAGTTCCCGACAGAAACTGAGAGGCCAACTAAGAATTCGGAGCAGGATGAAGTGCTCCGTAAAGTAAAAAGCATGGAGCAATCCTTCAGGAATATGCATGGATTGGGCAGCCAAATCAGTGTGTCCTATAAAGATCTGTGTCCCTTCCCCGACGTTCTATTTTCGGCAGGTTTTAAGATGCCAAAGTTTGATCTATATGAGGGACATGGTGATCCCATGGCGCATCTACGAGGTTTCTGTAGTAAGATGAGAGGGGCAAGTGGAAAGGATGAGCTGCTGATAGCCTATTTTGGTCAAAGTTTAAGCGGGTCCACATTAGAATGGTGCACGAGGCAGGATCCTAGCAGGTGGTATACCTGGGACGATCTAGCACAAGCATTTGCAGGTCATTTCCAGTATAACCTTGAGATCGTCCCCGACCGTCTCATACTGTTAAAACTTGAGAAAAAACCTGGAGAGATCTTTAGGGAATTCGGATTCCGTTGGAGAGAACAAGTAGCAAGAGTCGATCCACCAATGAAGTAAGGTAAAATGGTGGACTACTTCTTACAAACTTTGGAGCCAACTTACTTTGGTCACCTGGTGACGTCAGTTGGTAAATCTTTTAATGAAGTAGTAAAAATGGGTGGCATGGTTAGAGAGGGACTCAGATCCAACAAGATAATGAGTTATTTGACGATCAAGGCCACAACTCAGGCTATCCAAAGTGGCACGGGAGGTACGCTTGGGAAAAAGAAGAGAGAGGAGGTCGCAACTGTCGAAGCAGGTACTTGGTCCAAATCCAGAGGTCCTTCCCCTCGCTACCAACCTAGACCCCATTACCCAAATTATCCACACAATCCATACAACCCTCCACAACCCTCCACAACCCTATTATCCACCACAAGAGCCACATTTCTCCGTCCATCACGCCCAAACTTACACCTAGCCTCCGGCTCGCCCGCAATGGCGTGCACCGGCTCCCCAACATACATATCCACCTCCACAAAACACATATCCACCTCCACAAAACACATATCCACCACTAAGGGTCTACAGGAACACTTCAGGGCCAAGCTTCCGCGGAAATTAGGCTTTCAGGAATGAAAGGATGCAGAAGCCAAGAACATTCACTCCATTGGGAGAAACCTATACCACTCTATTCCACAAGTTGAGGCAGATATGCCTCTTAAGTCATGTTGAACCCAAATTGCCAAATCCCCTTCCCAAAAATCTGGACCACTCAGTAAGCTGTTAATATTGTTCGGGGGCTCCCGAGCATGATACTGAGAAGTGTTGGAAGTTGAAGACTCTCGTACAAGATCTTATTGACACAAATAGGATCGAGGTTCAGGCACCAGAGTCACCCAACATCAATGAAAACCCGTTACTAGTGCACCATGAGGCCCACATGATCGAACTAGTGCACAAATGAGGGAAACTTAAAACACCCTCACAAACGGTAATGATGATTCGTGCCAGTCCAAACGAAAATTCGACCAGTGGAAAGGCAGTGGTACAGTTAGGGAAAGTAGATGACAAGCCATTTGTGGTAGTGGGGAAAGGTTCGTCTGTTGCTACGAAGAAGCCAGAGTCAGTCAAGGCAGTGCTGCAGGGAGTATCAAGCACACCAGTATTGGTGGTGAAGGGGGTCCACGTAGAACCAGTTGTTATCAGGCCAGTAGTGCAGTTGCCGATAACAGATGAGAAAGCTGTGCCATGGAGCTACAATCAAGTGACAATAATGCATAAGGGGAAGGAGGTTTTGGAAGAAGTATGCGAGGCCCAGGGGTTAACTCGTTCCCAACAGACTCATTACTTCTGTCTTGTTCTTCGGCGGTGGCAAATCTTGGATAGATTTGATCTTTGATGGGTCCAGTTCAATACCTCGCCGACTGACGATGAATCCCAACAGCTTTCCAGATGGAACTCCAAATGCACATTTGGCTGGGTTGAGCTTAATATCGTACCTTCGAAGCCTTTGGAAAACTTCCTTAAGTCTGTTACGTGGTCTTCTTGATGCTTGGATTTTATGATCACATCGTCTACCTACACCTCAATATCTTTGTGTATCATGTCATGAAACACAGTGGTCATTGCTCTCATGTACGTTGCCCCAGAATTTTTCAAACCAAATGGCATTACCCGGTAGCAATAAGTTCCCCACGGCGTAATGAATGGCGTCTTTTCCGCATCTTCTTCATCCATCAGAATCTGATGATACCCAGCATAGCAATCTACAAAAGATCCGATCTCACGTCCGGCACAATTGTCGATCAAGATATGGATGTTGGGTAAAGGAAAGTTGTCCTTTGGGCTTGCCCTGTTCAGATTGTGGTAATCGACACACACCCTGATCTTCCCATCTTTCTTCGACACCGGCACCACATTAGCCAACCAATCAGGATATCGAGTGACACGAATAACCTTTGCTTGCAACTACTTGGTTACTTCCTCTTTAATCTTCACACTCATATCCGTCTTGAACTTTCTCAATTTTTGCTTGACGGGAGGGCATGCCGGGTCAGTGGGCAATTTATGGACCACTAAATCCGTGCTTAACCCCGACATGTCATCATACGACCAGGCAAACACATCTTTGAATTCAATAAGTGTTTTGATTAATTCTTCCCTGATACTTGGTGCAATGTGGATGCTTATTTTAGTTTCCCTGATATCGACTGCATCCCCTAAATTGATGGCTTCTGTGTCATTTAGGTTGGGCCTGGATTTTTCTTCAAACTGGCTTAGCTCTCTATTTATTTCTTCGAAGGCTTCATCCTCATCGTATTCCGATTCATTATCATAATCGACCTCTTGTATGGTTAGTTCGGAATCAGATTGATCTTTTAGACTAGGTTGAAGGTCCGTTGTGCATGTCATGTCGTTAAGACCAGTATGAAAAGAACTGTTCAGAAAAAGAAAAGAAGGAAACAAAAATTAAAAATAAAAATAAAATAAGGAATGAAGAAGAAACTTTTCATTTTATTGAATTATGGGATAACAAGGTTTCACACTTTGTTGAGCAATAATAAAAATAAAAAGAATCTGGATTACAACCCTGGAATAATCCAGAAAACAAGAAGGAAAATCAGAGCCAACTACCAGGACTCCCTCCGAGTAGGAAGAGGAATAGCTGTCCAATTGTTAACATTGGCCCTAGGCCCCACAAACTGTATGTCTGCCTTACTGGAACCCTCTCCAGCTTCTATCATGTTGACATTAGCGAACATTCTTTCAAAGCCCTCATTCAAATCTCCATCTGGCCCGATCAGAGGTCCGAGAACTTCCAGGACCGGCAACTTTCTAAACCCTGCTTTGACAAATGATCTGGATAGGCGCGGGATTGGCTTAGGAAGGACCCAGACTCTTTTCTTCAACTTGCGGGCCCACTTTACATCCGCTGCGGTAGGCTTGAATCCCAACCCAAAAGTATCCAGGTTCTTGGGCAAAGAAACTGGCTGGACCATTCCCTGCAGATCAATCCCCAGACCTTTTCCTGGTACAAACCCGCTGTTCAACATCTCTGAGGCTATCATGAAGGTTGCAGCTGTGATTCTGGGAAGTGTAAGGCCCCCACCCTCAGGAATTTTGTCTACTGAGACTGCGTCAAAAACCTGATAAACCCATGGGCCCTTGTCATCGTCGGTTTCTATGAAGGGTACAATGGCATCACTGACGGCATGTGTGCCGTCATCCCCATGTACCACAATCTCTTGTCTATCCCATTCAAATTTGACCATCTGATGCAGTGTAGAAGGCAGTGCTTTGGCTGCGTGGATCCAAGGTCGTCCCAACAGAAGATTATACAACACCGTCGCATCTATCACATAAAATTACATGGTGAACTCGACTGGACCAATGGTTAATTCCAGTACGATATCACCCACTGTGTCAATACCGCCCCCATCAAAACCTCAGACGCAGACGCTGTTCTTGTGGATCCTATCATCAGCTACCTTTAGTTTGTTTAGAGTGGCCAAAGGATAGATATTGGCACTTGACCCATTATCAATTAGTACTCGAGTGACCACCGAATCTTCGCATTTCACAGTCAGGTAGAGTGCTCTGTTGTGTTCTGTACCCTCTACCGGTAACTCATCGTCAGAGAATGTCACTCGATTTACTTCGAAGATCTTGTGCACTATTTTCTCCAAATGGTTCACTGAGATCTTGTCCGGGACATGGGCTTCGTTCAGAATCTTCATTAAGGCCTGACAATGATCGTTTGAATGGATCAATAAGGATAGCAACGAAATCTGGGCTGGGGTCTTCCTCAACTGCTCTATAATTGAGTAGTCCTGTGCCTTCATCTTCTTCAAAAACTCCTCTGCTTCTTCCTCCGTTATTAATATTTACTTTTGTTTATGGAAAAGTTTTTGTTACCATAGAAAGGTTTTTTCATAATATTTTGCGGCTAGCGGAATTAACCTTGAAATTTCTTTTATATTTTCTCCCGTGTATTCTAAGTATTGGATATCTTGAGTTTTTTGATATTCTTCTACATTTTCTCTTAATAATTTTTCTAATAAATTTATATTTTCTAAAGTTTGTAACCAGTACTGGAGATATTCGTAGCTGATCATTAATCTAAATATAAATCTAGTTCATATAAATATAATTCGTCTATTTCCTCTGATAGAATTAGTTTTGTATATCCTTGTTCCATTATGTTTATTATTTCAAAAGTAACCAAAATATCGTAATTTTTTTTAATATCGTTATTAAGTTGGTTGAAAGTATATAATATGAGTATTTTGTAATCATTATTGTCATCTAGTAGATATGCGTGGTTGCTCATTAGATTTATTTTTATTTATTCTTATCATGTGTTTACTAAACATATTCCCTCTAACCTCTTTGTTTATCATAGGGTTTATCATCCTTTAATAAGTTATTCTGAACAATCTTTTCTGGCCACTACCATCCTTTTCTTGCTTCAATCATTTTCCCTAACAGCGCCTCAACTCTGTCTACTCCCCTAAACAGCTTCCTTGCCTACCGGTTTCGACCTTAGGATGGCATAATCTGGGCTTAACTACTCTCAGCATTATTAGACATGGCAAGCTTTCTCAAGATGTTTTTTATAACAGTACTATAACATGATAAACCGTTATGATATTCAAGAGATTATAAGGAATACAAAAGTTTAGTTAGACATGACTATGAATAAACATACCTGATCTTGTAGCTCATTTGAATGTTCCATAGTTATTATTATGAAAGACTTTAAATTAAAATTCTTATAAGAGAGAAGGTGAGGTTCTGGTTCCTTCTTCTTGGATACAGACTATATATAGAAAACTCAAATGACTCTTTACTATTTACAAACGACCCTTCATGAACGACCTTTACTGTTCATGAATATGACTCGTACTATTTGCTTTACGACTTTTTACATACTCAAATGACTCTTACTATTTACAAATGACCCTTCATGAACGACCTTTACTGTTCATGAATATGACTTGTACTATTTACTTTACGACTTTTTACATTATCTGTTTGCCATAGCTGTCTGCTGTCTTTGTCTTCCTTTGTTTTTATGCTGGTATCTTTATTCCAGTTGTACTTCTGGTACATAATTATCTTCTCCATTGCACTTTGAACATATATGATCTGGGTACTTGTGGCCTACTAATTTGCAGTATCTTTTTAGTAATTCGTTGGAAATAAATCCTTTCTTTAGTGCTCTTGTAGTTGGTTGCATCTCTGGTTTTAATAATGATAAAATCCATTTTTGGACTTCATCCATATCTCCTTGTCGTAGTTCCCTTGAATTTGCATATATCATTAGTTGATCTCTTGAGTAGTAGCTCCAAATGGCATTTTCCTGTAGATAATTGTTGGCTAATTCTTGGATAATAGTTGTTATTCCAATTATTCTTTTATTGGCGTAAAAACTTGGTATCTCGATTTTTGGTATCTCTGGTTGTTGTTCTATCTCTTCTGGTATTAACATATCTCGTGTCAATCCTATTTTTACAACCTGTATAACAGGTTTTATTTCATCGTATAGTATCTCAGCTGGTGCTGTATAAAATTTTATAAAAAATAGGTTTCCTTTTGTAATTCTTTTATATGTAATAAATGCTTTATATATCTCTGGTATTCCACTTATTTCTTCTCCATCATAGGTATATACTGTGCTAAGTAATCCATAATTGTAACATGTTTTTACTAGATTGGATCTGGTCTTTGGTTGGGCAATAAGTCTATTATATCCTTGGAGTTTTTGGGTTATATAGTCTTGTGTTGGATTTGTTGTAGTAGTTGCTCTGGGGTTAAGGTTTAGAAATGTTTGGATTTTGTATATGTTTTCAATATAGGTCTGGGTAATATGGTTGTATATTTTCTTATTTTGGTGTAGACTGTTTGCATAGGTTGAGGTTTGTGGTGTTGTAGTCATTGTTTCTTTTGGTATTTTTGGAGTAATTGGTTTATCAAATATGTTATTCAAATTGGCATTGGTATATGGTTTCTTATTAACTTGTTTACTCTTACCTGCAGCTGTATGTAAAGAAACATTGTTATGGGTTTTACGGAGTTTTCCAACGTCTCCTTCTAACTCTGAAAATTTTGAGTCTTCCGATCGACTTAGCTCCACATCTTTATAATCATGCTGCTGACTTGGCTTGCTTTCCTGTAGCTGTTGTAATCTTTTACCCATACTATCCATATGTAAAGATAGAGTAGTAAGGATTGCAAATAAATCTTTTGTTTCTTGTCTGTCATCAGTTTGGGTACCTTTTTCTTGATAGGTAGTCTGCAATAACATTTTTGTCAGTCTTTATTACTTCAATTGTAAATGTAAAATTTTGTATATTTAATACAAGCCTTCTTATTTCCTTCGTTGTTACTGAATCTTGTAATTTCCGTGTTATCCACCATTTTACTTGTGTATTATCTGTTCTTACAATAAATTTGTTATAAACGATACATGGCTCAAATGCTAACAAACATTTATATAATCCAAATAGTTCTTTTCTATTTATCTCCCATTTTAATTGTGGTTCCGTGTATGATCCTGAATAATATCTACAATGGTGTTCAGTTTTTTCATTATCATATTTATATTTGAGAACTCCTCCATAACTGTGATCACTAGAATCAATTTCTATTATGTATGTAAACTGCCTTTTTTCATCCGGAAAATATAGTTTTGGTAATTTTTGACACATAATTTTGATCTTTTTTATATGTATTTTATCTTTTTCGTCAAAATGGTATTCTACATCTTTCTTTAATTTTTTCTGTAATGGTTTTAAATTTTCTGCTAATTTAAGAATATATTCTCTTACTTGGTTAACTAATCCTAAAAATGATTGTAACTTCTTTTTTGTATCAAGCGTTTCGTTTAAGTTAATTATTTTTTGTACTATATGAGTTTGCATTTTTATTCCATTTTTATCTATTTGTATACCCAAGAATTCTATTTGATTTTTCATTACTTCTGCTTTTTTTTTACTTAAACTAATTCCTGATATTTCTACAATGTGTATGAATTTTTCTAGTAGTTTTATATGTTCATTCTCTGTTCTAGAATATAATAGTATATCATCTATATATATATTATGCAGTTTTCTAATTGGTTGAAGTAGTTATCCATAAAATGTTGGTATCTACCTGGTGCATTTTTATATCCAAAGGGTAATACATTCTATTCGTAAAATCCTTGTGGTACCGTAAATGCTGTCAACTTTTTAGATTCATCTTCTAGTTTTAAATGGTAAAATCCTGATTTACAGTCAAATTTACTAAAATAGTTATATCCTTGTATTTGTCTGATTTTTAATATTTTATTTGGTATTGGATAATTATATGTTTTTGTTTTTGCATTTAAATTTCTATAATCTACAACCATTCGACTTTTTCCTCGTTTTTGTTCACTATGTTTATTTACTATAAATGCTGGGCTAGTGTGTTTGCTATTACTTTCTTGTATGTACTTATTGTCTAACAATTCCTGTATATGTATTTTAAATTCTGTTAGGTCATTAAAATTGTATTTTAAAGGTTTTTGTGTTATTATACTATTTTCATCTATTAGTTCAATTTTTATTTTCGTTTTATGTTTTTCCCATCCTTGTAGGGGATTATCATTATATAGTAGTTCTAATTTATCTAGGAGTTGTTTTATTTTGTCTATTGAGAAAATGATTATTTCTATATTATGGTTGCTTAGTGTTATATTTTCTAATTTCTGGGTGATCTTCTCACTTCCTTTAATCCATGGTGTTGTTTTTCTCAATTTATTATTTACTCTTTTTGCTCCTATTCTTTGTTTACATGGGGTAGTAAACCACCAATGTGTTTTTGTTATAGTATGTGGGAATAACTTATCTAAAAATGGCATTCCTAGTAATATATCTTTATTTGCGAATTCATAACTATATATTTCTCCTATGGTTAATATTTTATCCCATATTTGTATTTTTAGATTCCTTGCTGGCGCCTACTATCGGAGCTAGGCAAGCCAAATATTTAAAACACCTTTCCTGCTTTCTTTCAAACAATATAATAAACGAGACAAAATCTAAGAGGAAGACTTTAAATCTAAAGCAACTGAAAACCAAAAGTGCGGAAGTTTGAACCAAAATGCTACCCAGAGTCTGGTGTCACTAGCTCACGGAATACTACAGAATACTACAATCAATGTCTGAAGGGAAAATACATCATGTTTGTCTGATACAAGATAAACAAACAAGAAAAAAACATGGAAAGGGACTTCGACCTGAGAACGCCAGCTAGGCTACATCGAGAGTCCCTGGACTGAAGATAGCTCCCAGAAGTCCTACTGCTGCGGTGCGTAAGCTGCTCCCTGATCTGTGCACCAAAAATGAACAGAGTGTAGCATCAGCACAACCGACCCCATGTGCTGGTAAGTGCCTGGCCTAACCCCGGCGAAGTAGTGACGAGGCTAGACAGTACCTACCACAATTAACCTGTACAGATATATATACAACAAGTGCAAGAAAACAATAACAAGATAATACAAAGTAAAACTGGGAGGGGACATGCTATCGGGGAGTAACAGATAAAAATGAAATATCGAAAATAAATAGAAGAAACTCCGGTTTCCATGATATATATATATACATAATATCATATATAAGTGGACGACGTGCCACACGATCCCATAATATCATATATAAGTGGACGGCGTGCCACACGATCCCATAATATCATATATAAGTGGACGACGTGCCACACGATCCCATAATATCATATATAAGTGGACGGCGTGCCAAACGATCCCATAATATCATATATAAGTGGACGGCGTGCCACACGATCCCATAATATCATATATAAGTGGACGGCGTGCCACACGATCCCAGAATATCATATATAAGTGGACGGCGTGCCACACGATCCCATATTATAGTTCATAATATCTGACTTCATATAGTAGACCCCTTCAGGGGAGAATAACAACTCAATACCTTTAACCCGGCAAGGGTACAACTAACAGCCCAAAATATCCCGACAAGGGAGAATATATATATCAGTCTACACATCCCGGCAAGGGAGTATTCACAACACATTCTCCTTTTAAATCATTCTTCCTCAACCGTTCACATTATATGAAACTTATCAAATAAACAAGGAGCTTGTGTCACATTATTTGAATTAAAAGAAATCAAGACTCACGGTCATGCTAGACTCCGGTGCATAGATAACCATCACTATGCCTATACACCGTACTCCACATTAGCAAGTAGCAAATATCATCCTAATCTTATTCCCTCAAGCCAAAGTTAGAACAAACACTTACCTTGAATTCTCCAAACTCAACTCATGCTTCTAGTATAGCTTTACCTCTTGATTCCACCATCAATCCGCTCGAATCTAGTCATAAGTTACTTAATCACATTAATAATTACTAAATGAATCATCCCCAATGCATGAAAATAGATTTTTCAAGGTTTTCCCAAAAAGGTCAAAAATACCCCCGGACCCACGTGGTCGAAACTCGAGGTTCGGACCAAAAACCCGGTTACCCATTTCCCCATGAATCCAAATATATGATTTGTTATTAAATCGGACCCCAAATTGAGGTCCAACATCTCAATTTGTGGAAAACCTAGGTTTTACCCAAAACACCCAATTCTTCCCCATGAAAATCTTTGATTTGAAGTTGAAATTATATTAAAAGATGTTAAGGGATAAAGAAATTAAGTTAGAAATCACTTACCAATCGTTTTGGAGAAGAAAAGTTGTTTGGAAAATTGCCTCTTAGGTTTTGGGTTTTTGAAAAGTGAAAAATGACTGAGATTTCCGAACTTGTATACCTTTCTGGGGACCTGTCGCGGACCGCACAAAAATGTGTTGCGGCCGCGCCGAATGGGAGAAAAATTGGGGCTTCTCTGAACCCTTCCAGCGCGGACCGCACTATTTTGGTGCGCGGCCGCACTGGTTGACCTGAAACCCTATCCCTCAGACTCAGCCATGCGGACCGCACAAAAATGCATCGCGGCCGCGCGGAAATGACCGCGGCCGCGCTGGTGTCTGCAACACCTGAACCTGTATTTTCTTAAGTCCAAGATCTCCCGGGCCCCATTCAAAACTCACCCGAGCCCTCGGGGCTCCAAACCAAACATGCACACAACCTTAAAAACATCTTACGGACTTACT
Source organism: Nicotiana tabacum (assembly GCF_000715075.1). Classification (NCBI taxonomy): domain Eukaryota; kingdom Viridiplantae; phylum Streptophyta; class Magnoliopsida; order Solanales; family Solanaceae; genus Nicotiana; species Nicotiana tabacum. The sequence continues at coordinate 145,363,938 of NC_134085.1, forward strand.
CGTGCGATCAAATCGCCAAAATAACATCATATACATAGGATCAAGCCCCAAACACATGATTTTCTTTTCTTCAACTTTCATAACTCAAATTCTCCATTTTTAGTCCGAAACACGTCATATGACGTCCGTTTTTAGCCACACTTTACAGATAGTGCTTAACACATATTTAAGACTTGTACCGGGTGTCGGAACCAAAATACGAGCCCGATACCTATATTTTCTAACTCCTTTTCATTTCAAATTTTCATATCAAATTTAAAAAAAACAATTTCTTTCAAAAATTCATTTCTCGGGCTTGGGACCTCAGAATTTGATTCCGGGCACACGCCCAAGTCCCATATTTTTCTACGAACCCTCCGGGACCATCGAATCACAGGTCCGGGTCCGTTTACCCAAAATGTTGACCGAAGTCAACATTATGCATATTAATACCAAAATTCATCAAATGTTTCACGTAATTCACATATTCTAACATAAAAACTTTCCAGCTACGCACCCGAACTGCGCACGCCAATCGAGGCAACTAAAAGCGAGGTTTTCAAGGCCTTGAAAGCACGGAACAAGGAAGAACTACGGTGATGACCCTTCAGGTCGTCACATTCTCCACCTCTAAAACAACCGTTCGTCCTCGAACGGACAAAAGAAAGAAGTACCTGAGTCGGGAAATAAATGAGGATAACGGCTCCGCATATCGGACTCGGACTCCCAGGTAGATGCCTCAGGAGGCTGACCTCTCCACTGAACACGCACCGAAGGAAAACTCTTCGACCTCAACTGTCGAACCTGCCGGTCTAGAATAGCCACCGGCTCCTCCTCATATGACAGATCATTGTCCAATTGGACAGTGCTGAAATCCAACACGTGCGATGGATCTCCGCGATACTTCTGGAGCATAGATACATGAAACACGGGATGCACATCTGACAAGCTAGGTGGCAAGGCAAGTCTATAAGCCACCTCTCCTACACGATCAAGAATCTCAAATGGACCGATGAACCTAGGGCTGAGCTTGCCCTTCTTCCCAAATCTCATCACGCCCTTCATAGGCGATACACGGAGCAATACCCGCTCACCGACCATGAAAGCAACATCTCTAACCTTGCGGTCTGCATAACTCTTCTGTCTGGACTGGGCTGTACAAAGTCTATCCTGAATAATCCTGACCTTGTCCAAGGCCTCCTGAACCAGATCCATACCCAATAATCGAGCCTCTCCCGGCTCAAACCATCCAACTGGAGATCGACATCGCCTACCATACAACGCCTCATACGGAGCCATTTGAATGCTGGACTGGTAGCTGTTGTTGTAGGCGAACTCTGCTAAAGGCAAAAACTGGTCCCACGAGCCTCGAAAATCAATGACACAGGCTCGGAGCATGTCCTCAAGAATCTGAATAGTCCTCTCGGACTGACCGTCCGTATGGGGATGAAATGTTGTACTCAACTCAACCTGGGTGCCCAACTCTCGCTGAACTGCTCTCCAGAAATGTGAGGTAAACTGCGTACCCCGATCCGAAATGATAGATAGCGGCACCCCATGAAGGCGAACAATCTCCCTGATATAAATCTCGGCTAACCTTTCGGAACGAATGGGTGGCTGCAACAGGAACAAAATGCGCTGACTTGGTCAGCCTATCAACAATGACCCAAACTGCATCAAACTTTTTCCGAGTCATCGGGAGTCCAGTAACGAAATCCATCGTAATCCTCTCCCACTTCCACTCAGGAAGTGCAATCCTCTGAGATAGACCACCAGGTCTTTGATGCTCGTACTTAACCTGCTGACAATTCAAACATCGAGCCACGTGCGCAACGATGTCTTTCTTCATCTTACGCCACCAATAGTGCTGCCTCAGATCCTGATACATCTTCGCGGTGCCCGGGTGAATAGAATACCGAGAACTGTGGGCCTCCGCTAAGATCAACTCTCGAATCCCATCAACATTGGGCACACAAACTCGCCCCTGCAATCTCAATACACCATCATCATCTAAGGTTACTTTCTTGGCACCTCCACGCTGCATCGTGTCTCTCAAGACACACAAATGGGGATCCTCAAATTGCCGCTCGCGGATACGCTCTAATAGTGAGGAATGAGCAACCGTGCAAGCTAACACTTTGCTAGGCTCAGAAATATCCAACCTCACAAGACGATTGGCCAAGGCCTGAACATCCAAAACAAGCGATCTCTGGCTGACTGGAATATAAGCAAGACTACCCATGCTGGCGGACTTCCTGCTCAATGCATCGGCCACCACATTGGCCTTCCCCGGGTGGTATAAGATAGTAACATCATAATCCTTTAGCAACTCTAACCACCTCCTCTACCTCAAATTCAACTCTTTCTGCTTGAACAGATACTGAAGACTCTTGTGATCAGTGTAAACCTCACACATCACGCCATATAAGTAATGCCTCCAGATCTTCAAGGCATGAACAATGGCTGCCAACTTGAGATCATGAACCGAATAATTCTTCTCGTGGATCTTCAACTGTCTCGAAGCATAGGCAATGACTTTTCCTTCCTGCATCAACACTGCACCAAGCCCAATACGAGACGCATCACAATAGACCGTATATGGCCCTGAACCTGTGGGCAAAACCAATACCGGTGTCGTAGTCAGAGCTGTCTTGAGCTTCTGAAAGCTCGCCTCACACTCATCTGACCATCTGAACTGGACACCCTTCTGGGTCAATTTGGTCATAGGGGCTGCAATGGATGAAAACCCCTCTACGAACCGACGGTAGTAACCTGCCAACCCCAGGAAACTCCGAATATCCGTAGCTGAAGCTGGTCGAGGCCAGTTCTTGACTGCCTCTATCTTCTTCGGGTCTACCTGAATACCTGCTGCTGATACAACATGACCCAGGAATGCGACCGAACTCAACCAAAACTCGCACTTTGAGAACTTAGCATACAACTGACTATACTTTAGGGTCTGAAGGACCACTCTGAGGTGCTGCTCATGCTCCTCCTGAGTGCGGGAGTATATAAGAATATCGTCAATGAAGACTATCACGAACAAGTCCAAATAAGGTCTGAACACTCAGTTCATCAACTCCATGAACGCTGCTGGGGCATTAGTCAATCCGAATGACATGACCAAAAACTCGTAGTGCCCATACCGAGTGCGAAATGCTGTCTTAGGGACATCAGACGCCCTAATCCTCAACTGGTGGTAGCCAGATCTCAAATCTATCTTTGAAAACACCCTCGCACCCTGAAGCTAGTCAAACAAAGCCTCAATCCGCGGTAGTGGATACTTGTTCTTTATCGTCACCTTGTTCAACTGCCGGTAATCAATGCACATCCTCATCGACCCATCCTTTTTCTTCACGAACAACACTGGTGCACCCCAAGGTGATACACTGGGTCTAATGAAACCCTTATCAAGCAAGTCCTGAAGCTGCTCCTTCAACTCTTTCAACTTTAGCGAGGCCATGCGATATGGCGGAATGGAAATAGGCTGAGTGCCCGAAGCCAGATCAATACAGAAATCAATATCCCTGTCGGGCGGCATACCCGGCAGGTCTGAAGGGAAAACCTCGGGGAACTCCCGAACAATAGGAACAGAGTCAATTGATGGAACCTCTGCGCTAGAGTCGCGAACGTACGCTAGATATGCTAGACACCCCTTCTCGACCATACGTCGAGCCTTGACATACGAAATAACACCGCGGGTGGCATGGCCTGGGGTCCCTCTCCACTCAAGTTGGGGCAAATCTGGCAAGGCCAGCAAGGCCAAGGTCACGGTCTTGGCGTGACAATCCAGAATAGCATGATACGGGGACAACCAGTCCATCCCCAATATAGCGTCAAAGTCCACCATATCTAAAAGCAATAAGTTGACACGGGTCTCAAGACCGTCAAATACCACCACACATGAACGATGCACTCGGTCGACCACTATAGATTCACCAACCGGTGTGGACACATATACAGGAATACCCAAAGCCTCACTAGGCATGATCAAATAGGGTGCAAAATAGGACGACACATAAGAATACGTAGATCCCGGGTCAAATAACACAGAAGCACCCCTACCACAGACCAGAATAGTACCTGTAATCACAGCATCTGATGACTCGGCCTCTGTCCTAGCCGGCAAAGCATAACAACGGGGCTGACCCCCACCTCCCTGAACTGTGTCTCTGGGGTGATCGGCTGCTGGCTGACCCCTGCCTCTGGCGGTCCGAGCTCTACCTCTACGGTCTCTCCCTCCACCCCTATGATCCCTACCCCCGCCTCTAGCTGGCTGGGCAGGCTGTGGGGCAACTGGTACCTAGATCATTGGGCAAGGACCCTGCTGCTGCGAGCTGCTGGAAACTCGAGGGCAATATCTGGCAATGTGACTCACATCGCCGCAAGTATAACAAGCCCTCGACTGCTGAGAATAACGAAGTGGTGGTGCACTGATAGGTGCTGATGGTGAACTGAAGAGCTGCTAGTCAGAATACTGCGGCTGAGAACCATGACCACCTGGTGTACCATGAGAAGCTTGGAGAGCTAACTGAAATGACCTCGAAGGATGGCCTCTACCATAAGAATCCCTACCTCCAGACGAGGTACCACTGAATCTACCAGAATGATGGGGCCTCTTATCAGACCCATGACCACCTCCCTGAGCAAGTGCCATCTCTATCCGGCGGGCACTATCTGCCGCCTCCTGAAATGAAATCTCACTACCGGCACTCATGGCCATCTGAACACGGATCGGCTGGGCCAACCCATCAATAAACCTTCGCTCCCTCTCTCTATCGGTGGGGAGTATCACAATGGCATGACGAGCAAGATCAATGAACCGGGTCTCATACTGGGTGACCGTCATAGGACCCTGCTGGAGATGCTCAAACTGCCTGTGAAGAGCATCTCGCTGAGTAACTGGAAAAAACTTCCCCAGAAATAACTCTGAAAACTGATCCCAGGTCAATGATGGAGACCCTGCTGGCATGGCTAAACAGAAATCCCTCCACCAAGTCTTGGCGGATCCTGCCAGGCAAAAAGTGGCGAAATCGACCCTATTGGTCTCTACAATGCCCATAGTCCGTAGAACCTCATGACAGCTGAATATGAAATCCTGAGCATCCTCTGAGGGAGTGCCACTATATATAGTAGTCAAGAGCTTGGTGAAACAATCAAGCCTCCACAAAGCATCTGCGGACATAGCCGCACCATCACTGGACTGAGCCGCAATACCTGGCTGGGCTGCCACAGCTGGCTGAACTGCTGGAACCTGAGCCTAAGGAGCTACCGGCTCTGGAGTACGAGTATCGGGATTCTGAACTCCTCCCCTAGCCTGAGATGTGGCTGGAGCTACGGGAAGCAAACCCGCTCTAGAAATGCCCTCCATAAAGCCTACCAGTCGGACCAAAGCGTCCTGAAGCACTGGAGTGGCTATGAAACCCTCTAGGACCTGAGTTGGGCCCACTGGAACAGCTGGGGCCGGAACCTCCTCCTCAAAATCGACCTGAGGCTCCGTCGCTGGAAATGCTGCTCGGGGCTGAGCCCTGGCACGGCCTCGGCCTCGCCCTCTGCCCCTAATCGGGGCTGCTGCTAGGGGCTCAGGCTGTTGCGCGGTAGAAGAGGAAGCACGTGTCCTCGCCATCTGCAAAAGAACAAAGTGGAAAGACAATCAGTACTTGAGAAACAGAATCGCACGACAAGAATGAACAAGGTGAAGTTTTCCTAACTCAGTAGCCTCTGCGGGATAAATACAGACGTCTCCGTACCGATCCCTCAGACTCTACTGAGCTTGTCCGTGAGTTGTGAGACCAGAGTAACCTAGTGCTCTGATACCAACTTATCACGACCCGGATTTCCCACCATCGGGTGTCGTGATGGCGCCTACTATCGGAGCTAGGCAAGCCAAATATTTAAAACACCTTTCCTGCTTTCTTTCAAACAATATAATAAACGAGACAAAATCTAAGCGGAAGACTTTAAATCTAAAGCAACTGAAAACCAAAAGTGCGGAAGTTTGAACCAAAATGCTACCCAGAGTCTGGTGTCACTAGCTCACGGACTACTACAGAATACTATAATCAATGTCTGAAGGGAAAATACATCATGTTTGTCTGATACAAGATAAACAAACAAGAAAAAAACATGGAAAGGGACTTCGGCCTGCGAATGCCAGCTAGGCTACCTCGAGAGTCCCTGGACTGAAGATAGCTCCCAGAAGTCCTACTGCTGCGGTGCGTAAGCTGCTCCCTGATCTGTGCACCAAAAATGCACAGAGTGTAGCATCAGCACAACCGACCCCATGTGCTGGTAAGTACCTGGCCTAACCCCGGCGAAGTAGTGACAAGGCTAGATAGTACCTACCACAATTAACCTGTACAGATATATATACAACAAGTGCAAGAAAACAATAACAAGATAATACAAAGTAAAACTGGGAGGGGACATGCTATCGGGGAGTAACAGATAAAAATGAAATATCGGAAATAAATAGAAGAAACTCCGGTTTCCATGATATATATATATATAGTGGACGGCGTGCTACACGATCCCATAATATATCATATATAAGTGGACGGCGTGCCACACGATCCCATAATATCATATATAAGTGGACGGCGTGCCACACGATCCCATAATATCATATATAAGTGGACGGCGTGCCACACGATCCCATAATATCATATATAAGTGGACGGCGTGCCACACGATCCCATAATATCATATATAAGTGGACGGCGTGCCACACGATCCCATAATATCATATATAAGTGGACGGCGTGCCACACGATCCCATAATATCATATATAAGTGGACGGCATGCCACACGATCCCATAATATCATATATAAGTGGACGACGTGCCACACGATCCCATAATATCATATATAAGTGGACGGCGTGCCACACGATCCCATAATATCATATATAAGTGGACGGCGTGCCACACGATCCCATATTATAGTTAATAATATCTGACTTCATATAGTAGACCCCTTCAGGGGGAGAATAACAACTTAATACCTTTAACCCGGCAAGGGTACAACTAACAACCCAAAATATCCCGACAAGGAAGAATATATATATCAGTCTACACATCCCGGCAAGGGAGTATTCACAACACATTCTCCTTTTAAATCATTCTTCCTCAACCGTTCATATTATATGAAACTTATCAAATAAACAAGGAGCTTGTGTCACATTATTCGAATTAAAAGTAATCAAGACTCACGGTCATGCTAGACTCCCGTGCATAGATAACCGTCACTATGCCTATACACCGTACTCCACATTAACAAGTAGCAAATATCATCCTAATCCTATTCCCTCAAGCCAAAGTTAGAACAAACACTTACCTCGAATGCTCCAAACTCAACTCACGCTTCTAATATAGCTTTACCTCTTGATTCCACCACCAATCCGCTCGAATCTAGTCATAAGTTACTTAATCACATTAATAATTACTAAATTAATCATCCCCAATGCATGAAAATAGATTTTTCAAGGTTTTTCCCAAAAAGGTCAAAAATACCCCCGGACCCACGTGGTCGAAACTCGAGGTTCGGACCAAAACCCGGTTACCCATTCCCCCATGAATCCAAATATATGATTTGTTTTTAAATCAGACTCCAAATTGAGGTCCAACTTCTCAATTTGTAGAAAACCTAGGTTCTATCCAAAACACCCAATTCTTCCCCATGAAAATCTTTGATTTGAAGTTGGAATTATATTAAAAGATGTTAAGGGATAAAGAAATTAAGTTAGAAATCATTTACCAATCGTTTTGGAGAAGAAAAGTTGTTTGGAAAATCGCCTCTTAGGTTTTGGGTTTTTGAAAAGTGAAAAATGACTGAGATTTCCGAACTTGTATACCTTTCTGGGGACCTGGCGCGGACCGCACAAAAATGTGTTGCGGCCGCGCCGAGTGGGAGAAAAATTGGGGCTTCTCTGAACCCTTCCAGCGCGGACCGCACTGTTTTGGTGCGCGGCCGCGCTGGTTGAACTGAAACCCTAGCCCTCAAACTCAGCCACGCGGACCGCACAAAAATGCATCGCGGCCGCGCGGCTCCAGCGCGGACCGCGCGGAAATGACCGCGGCCGCGCTGGTGTCTGCAACACCTGAACCTGCATTTTCTTAAGTCCAAGACCTCCCGGGCCCCATTCAAAACTCACCCAAGCCCTCGGGGCTCCAAACCAAACATGCACACAACCTTAAAAATATCTTACGGACTTACTCGTGCGATCAAATTGCCAAAATAACATCATATACATAGGATCAAGCCTCAAACACATGATTTTCTTTTCTTCAACTTTCATAACTCAAATTCTCCATTTTTAGTCCGAAACACGTCATCTGTAAATTTTAGCCAAACTTTACAGATAGTGCTTAACACATATTTAAGACTTGTACCGGGCGTCGGAACCAAAATACGAGCCTGATACATATATTTTCTAACTCCTTTTCATTTCAAATTTTCATATCAAATTTCAGAAAAACAATTTCTTTCAAAAATTCATTTCTCGGGCTTGGGACCTCAGAATTTGATTCCGGGCACACGCCCAAGTCCCATATTTTTCTACGAACCCTCCGGGACCGTCGAATCACAGGTCCGGGTCCGTTTACCCAAAATGTTGACTGAAGTCAACATTATGCATATTAATACCAAAATTCATCAAAGGTTTCACATATTCTAACATAAAAACTTTCCGGCTACGCGCCCGAACTGCGCACGCCAATCGAGACAACTAAAAGCGAGGTTTTCAAGGCCTCGAAAGCGCGGAACAAGGAAGAACTACGGTGATGACCCTTCGGGTCGTCACAAATATTTTATCCCATATTTGTATTTTTAGATTCATTGCTTTGTGTGTTATCATACTTCCCTCATTATTAAATCCTGTTACTACTAGGGGTTTTTTAGCTTTTCCCATTTATTTTCTGGTAGACAATTATGTTTACACATGTTAGCTTCTGCTCCTGTATCCATCATAGGTGTATAATATCTATTATAATATCCTTCTACTATTATCTTGGCAAGTATATATATTTTTGGCATTATATTAAGGTTCTTTTGATTATTATCTTTTTGTTTTCATAACTTATTGTTAATTGCCTATCTTCTAAGTTATATGGTTTGACTTTTTCTAACCATTTTATTCCTAGTGTAATGTTTTTATCTCCTTGATATATTTTGAAATTTATTAGTATTGGTATTCCTCCAATAATTAATTCTTTTTCAGTCGTTTCTTCATTTTTTCTTAGTGCTTTTGGTAATTCTGAACATTGTTGTTCTTTTGTTACTATTTCTTTTTCTGGTATTAATTCTCTTATAACATAATTTTCTTCTTGTCCTGTATTTATTAATATTAAATATTTTCTTTGGTCCATTATTCCTGTTATATAATAATTATGTGGGTTTATTTCTTCTATTTTTTGTTCTATTAATTTTTGTGGGGTTGTGTAATCTATTTTTCTTGATGTACTCATTCTTGATGATGTTTCTGGTATTTCATCACTTGTTCGTTTTGACGTGCTTAATCTTTCTTTTACTATTTCTAAGTCTTCTTCTATGTCTATTTCTTTATAACTATAATCATTGTTGTCTATAACTGATACTATTCTTTCGAACGGATTTTCTATTTTAATTCTATTTATTTTATTTTTAGCTGTTATTTTATGTTTTGTTGTTAAGACATATAGGTTTTTACATCTTGCTGTGAATATTTTACTTCCTGGTGCTAGTTCTATTCCAGACATTTTCCAGTATAGAACTAATGATTTATCTATATTTTTATCATCTATTGCAACCGAATAGTTTGCACTTATTATGAATTTAAATTTTTGGTATATTAAGTTACCATTTACTGCACTTATTATACTTTTTTCTATAGGTTGTACAATTCTATCGTCTGCTAAGTATATTTCTATAGGGGTATCTATTCCTTCTCTAAAACATGCTTTTATTAGTTTCTCTGTTCCTCTTAAATGTACGTATTTTATTGGGTTTTTTGCTTTTATATCTTGTATTTCTTTATTTAATAGTTTTTTTATTTAATATTGGTATTCTGGCTTTACCTTTAATGTATTTACAGTCTATTATATGTTCTCTTTGGCTTACTACGTAGTATTCTTCTTTTTGTCTTTTAAACCAATTCTTTATTGTTGGTACTTCTAGTATTTGTCTATGCTTAGGTCCAATTCTTTTCCTTTTATTTGTTCAAATATAGTGGTGTCAAATATTATTTTTTGTTCTGAAGATTGTTCATTTTGGTGTTCTTCTTGTTGTATGATTTGTATATCTTTTTCAGTCATAATTCTCTTCGTCTGATCCTCCTATTATGTTATTATTTATATCCTTTTCATTTTCTGATAATTCATTTTCTGAAAATTCATTTATACTGTCTTCACTTCCTAATTCATAATCTATATATTCCATTTGTGTATATTTATCATTGTCTATTATTATTTCGAAAATTTGTTTCTTCTTTGGATTTTTTGGTAATTTGCTATCTTTAACTAAGTGTCCTAGTTTTCCACAATTGTAACAAGTGCATTCTGTTAGTTTTTTCTTTTTTCTATATAGTTTTTTATGTTTGTAATTTTTTACATAATATCTTCTTCTTGGTTTCTTATACTTATATTTGGATTTATATCTTCTTGTTTTCTTACCTTCCTTTTTGTAATATTTATCTGTGCATCCGAATTGGGGTGCTATTCTATTTTTGCAGCATGCCAAATTTTTTACTAATATTTTATCCATTTTGATATTTTCTTTATATTTTTCACATAATTCTATAAACCAGTTTTGTAAAAATTTTATTCGAGCTCCTAGGGTATCTGCTAATTCTGCTTCATTCCAATTTTTTATTATTTTTGAGCTGAAAGGTTCTGGTAATTTGGTAAAATACAATTTTCTTATTTCTTTACTTTCATCCGGACTATATGTTCCTCTATAATAATAGTCTCTAAATGCATAAGTATTGTCATGGGCGGCTTTCCAGCCGTGCCCCATGACCCCTTGGGCGCGCCCCGTGGCGTCCTAGCAAGCCTTTCAATGCCTAGTGCCACGGACGACCCCGTGGTCTTGGCCGCGCCAAGTGACAAGCGCGCACGTGCCTCTGTCGCCCCACCGATATCCCTCGCCAGCACCCAACCGCAGGCAGATGCCAACATCGCCGCACGCGTAGACCCTGATGCCAAAGACTATGCTGCTGACAACGGACATGTTTCTGCCTTATAGCAAACTAAGTCTTTTTCATTGTAAATATAGAGTAGTTTTATTCCATGTACTTCCATTATGTTTCTCTAAAACCAACACCATGCCTGTACCGTATGCTGACATGTTACTGATGATGGGAGCAAACGGGACCAAGCCCCGCATTATCCCGTGCATACCCATGAAGATGGCCGTTGAAAACATCTCGGCCTTGCAGTTGAAGAAGGGGGTCAAAAGAAAGGAACCCACGTTCCTGGCAACCCTCTGCATCGAAGATGTAGAACGCTCCTCGGGTCCCATTCCTGAACCCGTAAAGGAGCTACTACTAGAGTTTGAAGATGTTATGCCACAAGACATGCCAGAGCGACTACCGCCTAGGTGTACTGTGGACCATGAAATTGAGCTAGTGCCGGGCGCGAAGCCACCCGCCTGGGCGCCTTACAGAATGTCACAATCCGAACTCATCGAGCTTCGGAGACAATTGACAGAAATGCTAGACACAGGGATTATCGTGCCCTCCAAATCCCCATACGAGTCCCCTGTGCTATTCCAAAAGAAACATGATGGTAGTCTACAACTCTGTGTGGACTATCGGGCTCTAAACAAAATTACTATGAAGAACAAGTACCCTATTCCGCTAATGGCATACTTGTTCGATAGACTGGGTGGTGCGACGGTGTTCACCAAAATAGACCTGAAGACAGGTTATTGGCAAGTTCGGATTGCAGAGGGTGATGAGCACAAGATGACCTGTGTGACAAGATATGGGTCGTACGATTTCCTGGTTATGCCATTCAGCTTGACTAACGCCCCAGCTATGTTTTGTACTTTGATGAACCAAGTCTTCCGAGAGTACATTGATGAATTCGTAGTGGTCTACTTGGATGACATTGTGGTATATAGCCCAACATTGGAGGAACACCTGATGCACTTGCAGAAGGTCCTAGCTCGATTGCGGGAGCATGAACTATATGCGAAGCTATCTAAGTGCTCCTTTGCTCAAAAGCAAATTAACTTTCTCATACATGTCATCGAGGAAGGGCGGATCAAGATGGACCAGCAGAAGATTCAGGCAATTACATATTAGCCGCCACCTAAGGATATCCACGCCTTGAGGGCGTTCCTTGGTCTATGCAATTTCTATCGGCGATTCGTGAAAGACTACTCCCTCATTGCAGTACCATTGACAGAACTCCTCAAGAAGGTCACGCCTTGGGAATGGGGACCCAAGCGAGTGGAGGCCTTCAACGCATTGAAAGCGGCTATGTCTAGTAGCCCCGTCTTGGCCCTTCCTGATCTGGCCAAGCCATTCGAAGTACAAATAGATGCATCTGACTATACCCTCGGTGGAGTCCTGCTACAAGAAGGGCATCCTGTAGCGTACGAGAGTCGGAAGCTGAAAGATGCAGAACAGCGCTATGCCGCCCATGAGAAAGAATTATTGGCTGTCGTCCACTGCTTGCGCCTCTGGAGGCACTATCTGCTGGGGACCCCGTTCGTGGTCAATACAGACAACACAGCTGTTAGCCATTTCATGACCCAGCCGAAGTTGAATGGTCGACAGACCAGGTGGCAGGAACTCCTAGCTGAATTCCACTTCAACCTGGAGTACCGAAGTGGGAAGACCAATCATGTTGCTGATGTGCTCAGTCGGAGAGCTGATCTAGCATCGGTGTGCTTACTCGCCACCCTAAGGGGGAGCGAAGTAGCCACCTCCATCAAGGATCAGATACAGAATTTACTCATCAAAGACCCTGCTGCACAGTATTTGGTTGATTTGGTAGGACAGGGCAAAACTCGCCAGTTCTACATGGAAGATGGTTTTCTGAAAGTGAAAGGGAACTGACTTTATATTCCTAAAGGAGGAGATCTACGAAGGACTCTTCTGGCGGAATGTCATGATATTCTGTGGGCCGGCCATCCCGGTGAAGAATGCACCATGGCGTTACTTCGCCGTGCATATTATTGGCCTCAAATGGCCGATGACGTTGCTCAGTATGTGAAGATTTGTCTAGTATGCCAGAAGGACAAGTCAAACCGCTTAACACAAGCAGGACTCTTGGAACCACTAGCTGTTCCAAAGAGACCTTGGGAAAGTGTTTCCCTGGATTTCATCACCGGATTGCCCAAGGTCGGAGATCTAACAACTATCTTGGTTGTGGTAGATCGGTTTTCCAAATATGCTACCTTTATTGCTGCCCCACAATATATATCAGCAGAAGATACAGCTCGACTCTTCTTCTCTCATGTCGTCAAATATTGGGGCCTACCCAAAGACATTGTTAGTGATCGTGACTCACGCTTCACTAGTAACTTTTGGACCCAACTCTTTAAGTGCCTTGGGTCGAAGCTGAGTCACATCTCAAGTTTTCATCCACAATCTGATGGCCAGACGGAGCGGTTCAATGGTATATTGGAGGAATATCTCCGTAATTTTGTAACCGGATCACAGAAGAATTGGGTGAAGCTTTTGGATGCCGCTCAACTGTGTTTCAATTCACAAAAGAGCTCTAGCACAAACAAAAGCGCTTTTGAAATTGTTACCGGACAATAACCGCTACTCCCACACACAGTCAATGCACCAAATATATCTAAATCTCCTCGAGCTGCTAGCTTCTCTAAAGAGTGGAAGCAAAATTTGGAGATAGTGCGGAGCTATCTTGTCAAGGCTCAAAAGTGGATGAAGAGGCATGCTGATCAGAATCGTCGCTTTGTTGAATACCAAGTAGGAGACAAAGTGATGGTCAAAATTCCAAAGCGTTACTTATTTGCGGGGGTCCATGACCCTCGCCTATTGCAAAAATACATTGGACCCTTGTCCATTGAAAGGCGCATTGGGAAAGTTGCATACCGGGTGGATACCCCAGCTTGGTGGAAAATTCATCTTGTCTTCCATGTCAGCCTCCTAAAACCTTTTCGGGAAAACACGAAGGATCCTTCAAGGAGCTAGCTCACAATACCCAGTATTCGAGGGCCCAATTCAACCGGGAAAAGGCGTGTTGAAGCTATCCTTGATGATAGAGTGATTCATGTCTCAAGGAAAGATCACCAAGAGTTCTTGGTGAAATGGCAGGGCTGTGATGTAGAGGAGAACACTTGGGAGAGGGGAACAAACCTCAAAGCCTACAAGAGCCTAATTGAAGATTATCTTGCAAGTAAGGCGTCGAGGACATCGCCAACTCAGGTGGTGGAGAATGTCATGGGTGGCTTTCCAGCCGTGCCCCATGACCCCTTGGGCGCGCCCCGTGGCGTTCTAGCAAGCCTTCCAATGCCTAGCGTCATGGACGACCCCGTGGTCTTGGCCGCGCCAAGTGACAAGCGCGCATGTGCCTCTGTCGCTCCACCGATATCCCTCGCCAGCGCCCAACCGCAGGCAGATGCCAACAGCGCCGCGCGCGCATACAATGCCGCGCGCACAGACCCTGATTCCAAAGACTATGCTGCTGACAACGGACCTGTTTCTGCCTTATATCAAACTAAGTCTTTTTCATTGTAAATATAGAGTAGTTTTATTCCATGTACTTCCATTATGTTTCTCTAGCTTAATCAAGTCTAGTCTTGTAGTTTTGGATTATTGTTTTTAAGCATTATTAGGGGGGATCAAGCAATCAAACTTTCTAGCAAGCAAACAATTCTCTGTACTAGTGTCTCTCCCCGTCGACACCGCGTTGCCTTTATGTAATAGCTTTCATTAATGCAATCAAGCTTTCTTTCAATTCTCATTCATGTTCTCTCAATTGCTCTTGACATTGGTTTTCCCGTACGGCACTGACAATCTAGTCTAGCGTACGGAGGGGACCTCAGTTGGCGGACAGCAACTGCACTGACATCAGTTGCTTAGCCTTACGTCGCCCTTCCAAGGAATCTCAGGAAGGCGCCGCGTAACAGTATATTTGTCTATATAACACATATTACATATTGCTAATTTTGTCATTAAATTTCTATTTGTAGTTTTTTCTTTATTTTGTTCTTCTATTTCTGTTGTCATACTACTAAATTCTTTTCTTATCGCTATTTCACATTTATACAATATTTCTGTAGCCGTTGTTGCAACTGTACCATCATGTTTCTTTATTACTTCTTAATGTATCTAAGCTTTCATTTGTTAAATTTTGTAACCATAGTTTTACTGTTCCTATGAGTGTTCTTTCTATATAACCTGGTGTTTCAGCTATTGCTATTTTATTATCTATTAATTGTTTTGAGATATATCCTATCCATAATTGGATTGTTTTACTTATATCTGCTACACAATCTAGATCTAAAAAATTACATTGCTCAGTTATCTGTCTTGGTGTCCATTTTCTATTTAGCCTTTTATCCCATAATGTTTTGTTCCTATCATGTGAATCATAACTTATTCTGTAATAGCTCGGGTTTAGATGTTTTGGATTTTTTATTCCTGATATGCTTGGTTTATCCTCGGTCATATCTCCTGTATTTATTTCTGGATTTGTTTTTGTCTTTTCTGTTCTTTCTATAATTTCTGTATATGTCTCACTTCTTTCTGAATAGTCTTCTCCTAGATCCTTATCATCATCACTTTGATCATTTATTTCGTTTATGCTTATTTTTGGTGGATTATCTTGTACCTCTTCTAACTGTAATTTAAATTTTTCTATTTCATTTGTCAGTCTTAACTCTTGTTCTTCTTCTTTGCATTTTTCTTTTTCTTTTTGTCTACTTGCATATAGCTGTTTTAGTATTTCTAATTCTTTTTCTATAATTCTGTTATTTTAGTGTTCTTTACTTCCTCTATCTGTTGTATTTTTTCTTTTGCTTGCTGTTGTATTTCCTTAATTTCTCGTTTTCTATCTATTTCTTCGTTTCTTTTGTTATTCTAATCATTGCAGTTAAACTATCTTCTAGTTTTACCGTTTCTTTTTCTAACATTAGGTTTAGGTTATTTCCTATTTTCTTGTATCTTCTTCCTAAGTTAGAAAATATTATTATTATTTTTAATCCTTCTGGATTTTCATATGTTTTTTCTTCTAGTGCGAATTCTTCTTTATTCATCTTTTATTTTTAAGATAGTAAATATATTTGTATTCTATTTTGGATATAGTATCTATTAATTTAGATAGCCTAGCATTGGCTATTTTAGTAATACTTAAATATTCATATTCTGGGTATAGTTTCTTTAGTTTCTTTCTTACTTTCCTTAATTTTTTATTTATTTTAATGTGCCTAATTTCTGTAATTGAGTCATTATTTATGGGTATTTGTTGCGGTTTTGTACTATTAGTTTTAGTGTTATCGTCCATGGTTTTACTTATTTGGGTAAATGTTTAATATTTATCTTACTTTTGTCGAAAAATCATTAGTTCTATACTGGAAAATGTCGGGAATAGAACTAGCACCAGGAAGTAAGATATTCACAGCAAGATGTAAAAACCTATATGTCTTAACAACAAAACATAAGATAACAACTAAAAATAAAATAAATAGAATAAAATAGAAAATTCGTTCGAAAGAATAACTTAATATACCAAAAATTTAAATTCATAATAAGTGCAAACTATTCAGTTGCAATAGATGATAAAAATATAGATAAATTATTAGTTCTATACTGGAAAATGTCTGGAATAGAACTAGCACCAGGAAGTAAGATATTCACAACAAGATGTAAAAACCTATATGTCTTAACAACAAAACATAAGATAACAGCTAAAATATATATACTTACCAAGATAATAATAGAAGGATATTATAATAGATATTATACACCTATGATGGATACAGGAGCAGAAGCTAACATGTGTCTCTCTTATAAGAATTTTAATTTAAAGTCTTTCATAATAACAACTATGGAACATTCAAACGAGCTACAAGATCAGGTATGTTTATTCATAGTCATGTCTAACTAAACTTTTGTATTACTTATAATCTCTTGAATATCATAACGGTTTATCATGTTATAGTACTGTTATAAAGAACATCTTGAGAAAGCTTGCCATGTCTAATAATGCTGAGAGTAGTTAAGCCCAGACTATGCCATCCAAAGGTCGAAACCTGTAACGACCCGACCGGTCGTTTTGAGCTCCGACGCGTCATTCAGCAGTTTGAGGCCATGAGCGGCTTCATCTCAGGAATATTGACTTGTGTATACGGTCAGAATTAAAATTCAGGAAGTTTGGAGTCAAATCTAAATGGAAATTCTCATTTTGAAAGCTTAAAATTGAAGAAATGAACTAGGATTAGAATTTTTGAGTAAACGACCTCGGAATTGAGATCTTAAAGTTCCAGCATGTTCGTATGATGATTTCGGACTTGGGCGTGTGTCCGGATTTGATTTTGGATAACCCGTGAGCATTTCGGCGTATATTGTGGAAGTTAGTATTTTAGAAAAATTTCATAAATTTGGGTTGGAAGGCATTTCAGAGTTATAGATGTGTGTTTGGGATTCCGAGTCTGGGAATAGCTCCGTATGGTGATTCTGGAGTTGGGAGCGTGATCGGAAGTGAATTCGGATGTCCGGAGGTCATTTTGAAGTCATTTGGCTAAATATAGAAATTTGAAGGTTTTTGAGAAAATTCGACCGGAAGTGGAAATTTTGATATCGGGGTCGGAATGCGATTCCGAAAGTTGGTGCAAGTCCGTAATGTCGAATATGACTTGTGTGCAAAATTTGAAGCCATTCGGATTAGTTTTGGTACGGTTTGAGACACTTAGTCTCTTTTAAGGAAGCTTAAGTTGGAAAAGTCAACCGGATATTGACTTATGTGTTAGAGGGCTCGAAATATGAATTTTATGGTTTGGATAGCTTCGTTAGGTGATTTGGGACTTAGGAGAGTGTCCGGAATATTTTTGGGATGACCGGTGTAGAATTAAGCTTGAATTGGCGAAGTTAGTATTTTGGCGAATTCCGGTTGATGGGTGAGATTTTGATCCGGGAGTCGGAATGGAATTCCGAGAATTGTTGTAGCTTTTCTATGACATTTGTGATGTGTGTGCAAAATTTCAGGTCATTCGGACATCGTTTGGTCGGGTTTTTGATCAAAAGTGTATTTTCGGAAGTTTTTGGAAACTTAGGCTTGAATTCGATGGTGATTTGATGTTTTAATGTTATTTTGGGTGTTTGGAAGGTTGGGACAAGTTTGAATGATATTGTGGGACATGTTGATATAATTGGTTAAGGTCCCGAGGGCCTCGGGTGGATTTTGGAAGGTTAACGGAATGAAATTCGAACCAAAAAGAAAAGAAAAAGCTGCAGAAATTTCTGCTGCAATTTTCTGATTCAGGGAGCCTACTTTGGAAGCTCATATCTCGGGATATATAAAGAGTTATATGGTGTACAACCTATCAAATTAAAGATCTTCGAGTCTAGTTTCTAAATATTCAATCCGTTTGTCATTTGGATACTTATACAAGACGTTATGGGTGTTTAAACAGAAGGTGTCCTACAAGGAAATTTTTTAATAGGATGTACAACTTGTATAACACAAGTGCAAGGTACAACTCGACGAAGCACGGGCAGATTCTTTTAAACACGGATTTAGCTTATTTCTTTCATTTTTTTCATTTGGCTTGGATTATTTTGGAGAGAATTTCAAGGGGAATTTCATCAAGCATCAAAGGTGAGTTGTTTCTACTTATTTCCAAGTTAAATACATGGATTAGAGCTGAAAACTCAAGTAAATTATGGACAAAATGGTGGTTTAGGGCTTGAAACTTAAGAGAATTAAATGGTGATTTGAGGGGTCAAATGAACTCCGATTTTTATGAATTTGGTTTGTATAGACTCGTGGCGACATAAGGGTCGTATTAATGTAAAAATTTCTGAATTTTGAGACGTGGGCCCGGGGCTCGGGTTTTGCTAATTTCGGGATTTTCGACATTTTTTGAGTCTTTTCGATTGGGTTATATTCCCTTAGCCTATTGTAACGTATTTGTTGTGGTTTTGACTAGATTCGACGCGCGAAGTGGTCAATTCAAGAGGAAAGGGCATTGCGGACTAGTCTACGGCCGGTTAGAGGTGAGTAATAGATGTAAATGCTGTTCTGAGGGTTTGAAACCCCGGACTTTCACATCGTAACGCTATATTGAGGCGTGACACACACTCCATGGCGAGTGTGGGGTCAGATACTATTGGGGATTGTGACTTGGTCCATCCCGTGTGATGTTTATACTATACTGGTGATTGATACACATACTTCATTGATATTACTGGGCTTGATGCCATGTTTAGGGCCTTGTGCCGATTTGTAAAATCCTTAGAGGATTGATATTACTGCTTAGCATGATTTGCATATCATTTAATTTCAGTCCAAGGTTTTAAATGCTGTTTTGCAAACTCAGCCATAATTCTAAGTGTTGAAAACTTAAATGATATTTTTAAATGTATTCCGGGCTGGGAACTTCTGTTTTGTAAATGCCCAAGGGGCTTATTATATTATTTTCTGGACTGATTATAAAGTGACTTGAAACAGTGGTAACAATGACACTGTGTGATATACTTGAAACAGTGGTAACAATGACACTGTGTGATATACTTGAAACAGTGGTAACAATGACACTGTGTGATATACTTGAAACAGTGGTAACAATGACACTGTGTGATATACTTGAAATAGTGGTAACAATGACACTGGATGATATACTTGAACAGTGGTAACAATGGCATTGTATGATATAAATTGGTCAGGTAACAATGGCTGACCGGTCAGGTAACAAAGACTGACCAAGATATTGCGCTTGGGCTATAGGAACCCCTCCGGAGTCTGTACACACCCCCAGTGAGCGCCGTCAACGATAAATAAATATGGATGGCTCGGGCTGCACGCTGCAGTGGGTACTGGAATGTACCATCATATGCATTGCATTACATTCATGCATTTGTTCATTATTTGTCGTTGTGATATTTCTGGAGATATTTATCTGCTTTTGCTGGTGCTATCTGATCCTTGAGTGTTGGGGCTCGAGTGGCTGACCAGGAACGAAGATATTGCCCGAGGAGCGGGTTTCTGTGCATAGTGACACCGATGGCTGGAATTATTTTGCAAATGTTAAAAAGATTATTTTCAAAAGAGGTTTAAAATTGAGTCAGATATTTTATAAAGGATTTTCATGGAATTACTGTTTTCAAAAAGGGTTGTACCGTCTTAGATAACATGATGAAGTGTTCTTACGTGATTTCTTATCGCTTAGTTATTATTTACTCTTATTACCACTGAGTTGGAAGTACTCACTTTACTCCCTGCACCTCGCGTGCAGTTGCAGGTACTGTTCACCCGGTAGCGGGTTATTAGCAGACTGAAGGTATACTATTGTAGCTGAGCAAGGTGACCGTCAGCGTTCACGGCACCGTATTTCTTCATTGATTCTAAATTCCATTATGTATATTGCTGGTCTTGTATTAGTATTTAGATCTTTAGATGCTCGTGGCTTGTGACACCCTGATTTCGGGCTGAGTCGGGATGGTTTCCATTATTCTATCATGTTTACTTCGCACTTGTGATTATATTATCTGCGAATTAGACTTATTCCTGCTAAGTAATTATAAAGAGATGTATTGTTTTGTTGTTGGCTGGCCTTGTCCCCACGAGAGGCGCCATCACGACCGGGTTGGGATTTTGGGTCGTGACAAGTTGGTATCAGAGCCTAGGTTACTTGGTCTCACGAGTCATGAGCTGGTTTAGTAGAGTCTCGTGGATTGGTACGGAGACGTCTGTACTTATCCTCGGGAGGCTGCAGGACCTTTAGGAAAACTTCACATTCTTGAATTCTTATCGTGCGTCCTCGATTCAGCTTGAAAAGAAACTTTTGAAATTCTTTCCGCGTGATCGTATGCACCAACGGGCGCTCAGTATCAGATGTGTCTCGATGGCTTTTGATTCCCCCATCGAGGGGCGAGGTGTAATCTCTGTGAGTTTGAAGTTAGACCAGTCAGGAGGACTTGAGGCCAAATCTTTGCCAATGGCTTGAGAACCGAGGTGCTGATTTTGTGAGCAAGTGTTTTGAACTCATATGTTCATTATTGTCCTTGTTAGCCGGAATGGAGGTTGGATATCCACGTGATGAGTATGTTAGTGTTGCGAGGTGTATTTGTACGACTTGGTAGTGGAAAAAAAGCCTATTGGATAGTAGATGAACTGTTAAGTGATTCGTTTCTTATTGTGATTTGTTGAGTAGCCCGAGTTATGGGCGCGTGAAGAATATTTTTCGTGTCTCCTAGTTAGATAAGTCTGGGAGCTGAGATCGCTTTCGTAAATGTATTATGATGAAATTGTTGAGTCAAGGAGACCACCTTGAAGGTCGAAAATATTAAAGGAAGAATATGTTCCTACTTGGTTGAATAGCCCAATAATGGAGGGTTGAAGGGTATTTTCTATGTGTTATGATTCAAATAGGTGCAACGAATGTCCATGTATCAATTTAGATTTATGTAATTGATATGCATTGTGATGCTTTGTCAAGTTGTGGATGTGTTGTTAGTATGATTTTGGTGATTCTCTGGCAGGTGGATAGGATCAATTACAAAGGAGGCTCTGCCGAAATTTTTGAAAAATTTAGGACTTAAAAAAAAATTGGTCGCCTAGAGAGTGGGCTTAACTGTTGTGTGAGTAAATGCAAGAATTGCAGAAGAGTTAAAATTCCAGATGATTCGTGTTTCCACGAGCTTATGATGGAGTGAGTTTAATCTCACCATGATATTACGACAGCAATAGAGTATATGTGTTGTGATCTATGGCTTCGAGCCAAGTTGGGGAGCTTGTTGTTGATTAGCTGATTGCACGGTTTATTACCTGCGTGAATTCTGGTTATTGGCGTATTGGTGGGTTATTGCAGCTACGGAAAATGACCATGAGTGGTAATTTGAGTAAATGAATTGTTGGATGCATGCTATGGTTAGCCTTATTGGCTCATGTTCAGACTTGAGGGAAGATTCATGATTTATGCCTCGTATAGGTCCAGGCTTCGAGGGAAGTGATCCCTCTAGGTGCTTTATCGAGAGGGTATTCATATGTTATAAAATTCAGTAGAGTTGGTTGCATTCGGGGCCAAGTCAGAACTGGGTGGCTCTTAATAGCGGTCCTAGTTAATTCAAGAGGTAAAGTGTGGTGCCTAATGATTTTGAGTCTATAAGTACGGTTAAGAGTCAAGCTTTTGAAGCAGCTTATGAAGAAAGGCACAGAATGTTCTAAGATGTTTTGACTTGCGATGTAGCATTTGAGAGACATGGAATGGTCATGGTATTTGAGACAGGATGGTCTCGTGATTTAAGGTCACTCGGGGTGAGTTTGGTTGAAATAAGTTAGGTGTTAAAGGGAGATATTATTATTTCTAAGGCAATCAAGGATAAATTGGAAGGAAGTAGATTGATTAGCCATAGTTGAGTTGGTATACTGGTGTCAGTGATCGGTTCGTTTAGCGTAATCGAGTTATGAATGTGAGGCTTGTCGGCCGCAGTGATTGATGTTATTTTGAAGCATTCTTTTGTTAGGGCCTATTATGAGTAGGCGGATCCCAGAAAGTGTTATGGTGGCTTGGATAACTACTTAGAGATTGGCATATTCGACGATTATGAGGATTCGCCTGTATGCTGCTATAGTTCTCCTGAAGTGAGTTAAATGGAAAGTCTTATGTGATGAAGTATTAGCCTATCGGCGGTTCCATAGTTGTGATGGAAATCGCGTCTATTGTATATTGGCACGTGAGGTGCAGTGAGTGGTATGGAATTTGAAGTAAGGACCAAGGTTGCAGTTTGGTCAATGACTGTGATGTCACGATATCAGATGAGCAGTATATGAGTTTCAGTGTTTTGAGTAAGATGGGTATTGACGTCAGTATCACCTGAGGTCGGTGTTCTGTGAGAAAGGCTTTGCATCCTGGTTAGGGATTCTTGATCGCTTTTCAACGTTAGTGCAGCTGGTGGTTTGGATGTGCAGACCCGTTAATTATTTCGGAAGATGGTGGGAGCTTGTCCCACAGGAATATTGTATAAGTGTGACATGTAGTCACTTGATTAATTAGAAATTTAAACCAAGTATGAGGATTTTGGTAATATCATCCATTTGAGAATTTATGCTTGGAGGGCACTCTGTTTATTGGGTTATGGACCTGTGAAAGATTATTGGCCTAGCTTGGCACGATCAGGACCGACTTGAGGCCGGTTGATAGGTTTAAATGTGGAAGTGAGCCTTACGTCAGGCCAGTTGTGTTTATTTCAGCAATGCGCTCTTTATGGAAGGATAGTCGCGGTCTTATTTCGTGGTCAGTTAATTCATGTAAAGATATATTGCACCATATGAGTTGTGAGATGGCTTGGTAAATTCCTTATGTGTTGAGGTTCCGCTCAACGGTGATATTATATGAGCAGGATGAGACTTAGATCATGTATCGCACCTCAGTTGTGCTTGAGTTTGTAGCCTATAGCGCTATATGTTTCCTTGGGAATGATATTATGCACCTTAGTGTGTTTATGACCGATATTCGGTATTTTGATGTGATGAGCTATTCAGCTCGACGTATATCTCCTTATGTGAGTTCTATATGTGGATCGGGTGACACACCGCCATGGGTATGTTGTTTGGATCGGGTTGCACGCCGCAACAGTGTGATGTTCAGTTTAGTGCCCATATTTGCTTTTGTGTGTTCTGTTTCCCTGTTTTCTGAGGAAGTCTATGTTAGTGTGCGAGTTGAGTAGTTCCTTCTAGAGTTCGCCTTCCTTTTGTATCGCGTTCGAATTGATAGCATACTGGCACATTGTGGCGTCTTGTGGGATTTTTGATTATGTCTGAGGTGGCTTATTGCCTGAGCAGTTCGTACTGGGTGAGACGAGGTTACTAGATTTGGGGTCAGTGCAAACTGATTATATGAAGTATATTATAGAGCAAAGATCATTCTTTGGTTTGCGACAAGGTAATTGAACTTGTCAGGAGTGTAGATCCAATGAATTGTTGATTCAGCAGTTGGTTGTGAATTTCGGCACATCTCTTCAGTCGTATCGGTGTTAAAAAAAATATAAAAATATATAAAAATAAAATAAAAATTAGATAAAAATAAAAATTAAAAAAAAACTAGAGCAAGACCTGTGTAGATCATGAGATGCAATGGGAGCATCAGATTCGTGGAATTTCGACCATTATGTTTAAAAAATGTTATTGTGGTTCTATGAGTAAGTGATGCAAAGTGTGAATTCAGCAAAGTTATGCAGTCATGTTTGGGTACAACGTGTGGAGATTGATATGGTGGTCGTAAGATGGAAACAGGCTTGGCAGGGAAATTCAGGATGTTGGAATTGGGCCTAATGGCTTATTTGCTTGAATAAATAAGTATATCTACAGAATTATCGAGTTAATGTGCTCAACGGAGTAGTGGTAGCATGGGAAGGTGCATGATGTGTTAAACAAGTGATTTTGGACTACTTCAGTGTAGTTCTCAGCACGTTCGAGGACGAACGTATGTTTAAGTGGGGGAGATTGTAACGACCCGACCGGTCGTTTTGAGCTCCGACGCGTCATTCAGCAGTTTGAGGCCATGAGCGGCTTCATCTCAGGTATATTGACTTGTGTGTACGGTCAGAATTAAAATTCAGGAAGTTTGGAGTCAAATCTAAATGGAAATTCTCATTTTGAAAGCTTAAAATTGAAGAAATGAACTAGGATTAGAATTTTGAGTAAACGACCTCGGAATTGAGATATGAAAGTTTCAACATGTTCGTATGATGATTTCGGACTTGGGCGTGTGTCCGGATTTGGTTTTGGATAACCCGTGAGCATTTCGGCGTATATTGTGGAAGTTAGTATTTAGAAGAATTTCATAAATTTGGGTTGGAAGGCATTTCAGAGTTATAGATGTGTGTTTGGGATTCCGAGTCTGGGAATAGCTCCGTATGGTGATTCTGGAGTTGGGAGCGCGATCGGAAGTGAATTCGGATGTCCGGAGGTCATTTTGAAGTCATTTGGCTAAATATAGAAATTTGAAGGTTTTTGAGAAAAATCGACCGGAAGTGAAAATTTTGATATCGGGGTCGGAATGCGATTCTGAAAGTTGGTGCAAGTCCGTAATGTCGAATATGACTTGTGTACAAAATTTGAAGTCATTCGGATTAGTTTTGGTAAGGTTTGAGACACTTAGTCTCTTTTAAGGAAGCTTAAGTTGGAAAAGTCAACCGGATATTGACTTATGTGTTAGAGGGCTCAAAATGTGAATTTTATGGTTCGGATAGCTTCGTTAGGTGATTTGGGACTTAGGAGTGTGTCCGGAATATTTTTGTGATGACCGGTGTAGAATTAAGCTTGAATTGGCGAAGTTAGTATTTTGGCGAATTCCGGTTGATAGGTGAGATTTTGATCCGGGAGTCGGAATGGAATTCCGAGAATTGATGTAGCTTTGTTATGTCATTTGTGATATGTGTGCAAAATTTCAGGTCATTCGGACATCGTTTGGTCGGGTTTTTGATCGAAAGTGTATTTTCGAAAGTTTTTGGAAACTTAGGCTTGAATTCGATGATGATTTGATGTTTTGATGTTATTTTGGGTGTTTCGAAGGTTGGGACAAGTTTGAATGGTATTGTGGGACATGTTGATATAATTGGTTAAGGTCCCGAGGGTCTCGGGTGGATTTCGGAAGGTTAACGGAATGAAATTCGGACCAAAAAGAAAAGAAAATGCTGCAGAAATTTCTGCTGCAATTTTCTGATTCGGGGAGCCTACTTTAGAAGCTCATATCTCGGGATATATAAAGAGTTATATGGTGTACAACCTATCAAATTAAAGATCTTCGAGTTAAGTTTCTATATCTTCAATCCGTTTGTCATTTGGATACTTATACAAGACGTTATGGGTGTTTAAACAGAAGGTGTCCGACAAGGAAAATTTTTAATAGGATGTACAACTTGTATAGGACAAGTGCAAGGTACAACTCGACGAAGCACGGGCAGATTCTTTTAAACACGGATTTGGCTTATTTCTTTCATTTCTTTCATTTGGCTTGGATTATTTTGGAGAGAATTTCAAGGGGAATTTCATCAAGCATCAAAGGTGAGTTGTTTCTACTTATTTCCAAGTTAAATACATGGATTAGAGCTGAAAACTCAAGTAAATTATGGACAAAATGGTGGTTTAGGGCTTGAAACTTAAGAGAATTAAATGGTGATTTGAAGGGTCAAATGAACTCCGATTTTTATGAATTTGGTATGTATAAACTCGTGGTGAGATAAGGGTCGTATTGATATAAAAATCTCTGAATTTTGAGACGTGGGCCCGGCGCTCGGGTTTTGCTAATTTCGGGATTTTCGACATTTTTCGAGTCTTTTCGATTGGTTTATATTCCCTTAGCCTATTGTAACGTATTTGTTGTGGTTTTGACTAGATTCGACGCGCGAAGAGGTCAATTCAAGAGGAAAGGGCATTGCGGACTAGTCTACGGCCGGTTAGAGGTGAGTAATAGATGTAAATGCTGTTCTGAGGGTTTGAAACCCCGGACTTTCACATCGTAACGCTATATTGAGGCGTGACACGCACTCCATGGCGAGTGTGGGGTCAGATACTATTGGGGATTGTGACTTGGTCCATCCCGTGTGATGTTTATACTATACTGGTGATTGATACACATACTTCATTGATATTACTGGGCTTGATGCCATGTTTAGGGCCTTGTGCCGATTTGTAAAATCCTTAGAGGATTGATATTACCGCTTAGCATGATTTGCATATCATTTAATTTCAGTCCAAGGTTTTAAATGTTGTTTTGCAAACTCAGTCATAATTCTAAGTGTTGAAAACTTAAATGATATTTTTAAATGTATTCCGGGCTGGGAACTTCTGTTTTGTAAATGCCCAAGGGGCTTATTATATTATTTTCTGGACTGATTATAAAGTGACTTGAAACAGTGGTAACAATGACACTGTGTGATATACTTGAAACAGTGGTAACAATGACACCGTGTGATATATTTGAAACAGTGGTAACAATGACATTGTGTGATATACTTGAAATAGTGGTAACAATGACACTGTGTGATATACTTGAAATAGTGGTAACAATGACACTGGATGATATATTTGAACAGTGGTAACAATGACACTGTATGATATAAATTGGTCAGGTAACAATGGCTGATCGGTCAGGTAACAATGACTGACCAAGATATTGCGTTTGGGCTATAGGAGCCCCTCTGGAGTCTGTACACACCCCCAGTGAGCGTCGTCAACGATAAATAAATATGGATGGCTCGGGCTGCACGCCGTAGTGGGTACTGGAATGTACCATCATATGCATTGCATTGCATTCATGCATTTGGTCATTATTTGTCGTTGTGATATTTCTGGAGATATTTATCTGCTTTTGCTGGTGCTATGTGATCCTTGAGTGTTGGGGCCCGAGTGGCTGACCAGGAACGAAGATATTGCCCGAGGGGCGGGTTTTTGTGCATAGTGACACCGATGGCTGGAATTATTCTGCAACTGTTAAAAAGATTATTTTCAAAAGAGGTTTAAAACTGAGTCAGATATTTTATAAAGGATTTTCATGGAATTATTGTTTTCAAAAAGGGTTGTACCGTCTTAGATAGCATGATGAAGTGTTCTTACGTGATTTCTTATCGCTCAGTTATTATTTACTCTTATTACCACTGAGTTGGAAGTACTCACTTTACTCCCTGCACCTCGCGTGCAGTTGCAGGTACTGTTCACCCGGTAGCGGGTTATTAGCGGACTGAAGGTATACTATTGTAGCTGAGCAAGGTGACCGTCAGCGTTCACGGCACCGTATTTCTTCATTGATTCTAAATTCCATTCTGTATATTGCTGGTCTTGTATTAGTATTTAGATCTTTAGATGCTCGTGGCTTGTGACACCCCGATTTCGGGCTGAGTCGGGATGGTTTCCATTATTCTATCATGTTTACTTCGCACTTGTGATTATATTATCTGCGAATTAGACTTATTCCTGCTAAGTAATTATAAAGAGATGTATTGTTTTGTTGTTGGCTGGCCTTGTCCCCACGAGAGGCGCCATCACGACCGGGTTGGGATTTTGGGTCGTGACAAGTTGGTATGAATTACATCAGCAGGTTTATTGCACAACTCACAGTAACCTGTGAACCCATTTTTTGGCTACTGAAGAAAGATGCTGCGATAGAATGGACGGCAGAATGTCAGGAGGCATTTGACCAAATCAAAGGATATTTATCAAATCCACCTGTGTTGGTTCCACCTGAGCAGGGGAGACCGTTAATTCTTTATCTAACGGTCCTGGAGAATTCGTTTGGCTGTGTGTTGGGGCAACACGACATTACAGGAAGGAAAGAGCAAGCCATCTATTATCTCAGCAAGAAGTTTACAGTGTATGAGGTTAGTACACTCAACTCGAGAAGACATGTTGCGCCCTAACTTGGGTGGCCCAGAAATTGAAGCATTATTTGTCCTCATATACTACTTATCTCATTTCACTTTTGGATCCACTAAAGTATATTTTCCAGAAGCCTATGCCCACAGGGAGGTTAGCAAAATGGCAAATATTACTCACGGAGTTTGACATCGTCTATGTGATGAGAACGACCATATAAGCCCAAGCACTAGCCGATCACTTGGCTGAGAATCCTGTTGATGAAGAATACGAGCCGTTGAGGACGTATTTTCCTGACGAGGAAGTAATGCATATAGATGAGTTTGAATTACCTGAGGAACCAGGTTGGAAGCTTTTCTTTGATGGAGCCGCAAATGCGAAGGGAGTTGGAATAGGAGCGGTACTTATTTCTGAAATAGGATGTCATTATCCTGTTATGGCTCAGCTGCGTTTCTATTGTACCAACAACATGGCTGAGTATGAGGCATGTATTTTGGGTCTGCGACTAGCTGCAGACATGGATGTCGAGGACGTTTTGGTCTTGGGAGACTCGGACCTCCTGGTGCATCAGATTCAGGGTGAATGGGAAACACGAGATTTGAAGCTCATACCATATCAACAATGTTTGCACAATCTGAGCAAGCAATTTCGATCAGTGGAGTTCAGACACATCCCAAGAGTTCACAATGAGGTTGCCGATGCATTGGCCACTTTAGCATCGATGTTGCACCACCTAGACAAAATTCATGTTGACCCGTTGCACATCCAGGTTCGTGATCAGCATGCTTATTGCAATATGATAGAGGAAGAAGCGGATGGCGAGCCATGGTTTTATGACATCAAGGAGTACCTTAGGATGGGGATATACCCGGAGCAGGCCATCGGAGATAAAAAAAGAGCCATTCGGCGATTGTCAAGTGGATTCTTCCTCAGTGGTGGAGTGTTGTACAAAAGAACCCCAGATTTGGGATTGCTGAGATGTATAGATGCCAGTCAAGCCATAACAGTTATGACAGAGGTGCATGCTGGAGTTTGTGGGCCACATATGAGCGGATATGTATTGGCGAAGAAGATTCTTCGAGCAGGGTACTATTGGCTCACTATGGAGCGTGATTGTATCAATTTTGTGCGAAAATGCCATCAGTGTCAGATACACGGAGATTTGATTCATTCTCCTCCGACAGAATTGCATACAATGTCAGCACCATGGCCATTTGTTGCTTGGGGCATAGATGTAATTGGACCTATTGAGCCGATAGCTAACAATGGTCATAGGTTCATTCTGGTGACCATCGACTATTTCACTAAGTGGGTTGAAGCTAAAACTTTCAAGTCGGTAACCAAGAAGGCAGTGGTGGATTTTGTTCACTCCCATATCATCTGTAGATTTGGGGTCCCAAAAGTGATCATCACGGATAATGGTGCTAATCTTAACAACAATTTGATAAAAGAGGTATGTCAACAAAAGTCATAAGAAAAACAAAGGAATTGGGAACTACGTTTGACATGATTCCTCAAAGAAGGATACGTAGGCGCCCCACGGCTCGGTCATAGTGTAACATAGTGCGCGTAATGTAACATAGCGTAACAAAAAAAATAAAAATCCCCAAGCAAGAAAAACTGGGGCAGAGTTGTACTGTTTTACCCATCAAAATTATTTTGAACTCTTGATACCCTTTTTTTTTCTTTAGCCATACACGAAAACCCATATTGATGCCCAAAAAAGACCTCCCGATCAGTATACGAGAAGTGCCAAGTCATGCAAACAGAAGTCGGGGATCACACCCCGATCCCCAGCAGAGAAGAGGATCATGAACTTGAAATAAATTGATAGCCGAAAAGAATCCTTAGCAGAGAGAGTCATATCGGCAGCACTCCAATCCCCAGCTGAAAAATAAAATAAAATGAGAGAGTCTTATCGTTGAAAACCTTCACAGGCACCATAAGGCGATGGAAGATGAGAGAAATAAAATGAGAGAGTCTTATCGGTGAAAACCTTCACAGGCTCCATAAGGCGACGAGAGTTGAGAGAAATGAGAGAGTCTTATTAGTGAAAACCCCTCGAAGGGCACTATAAGGCGACACGACAAGATTGGCGGAAAGGGTCCGCATTTGGCAAAAAGTTGAGTGTTCGTTTATCCCCGGCAGGATGAGGCCGTCCGAAAGATTGATTGATACAAATAGACTGGGTTGATTAATCCGGAATGCACGACATGATCGTTGGGATCGGTTATATCTCAGATAAGTTCTTTTCTTTATTTTTCCCCAGCATTTGTTCAGAAAGACTTCTTCTTTTTCTATTTTTGAAATCATCACTTTATCATTTCTTGGTTTAAAGACTTTACCTCCCTAGCAGTTTGTTTTTGAGAAGAATTTTCAGAGCTTACTACCAGTGGCCAAAATGGTGCAAAGCAAAATGCGAATAGGACAGGCCAAAGATAAGGCGACAAAGCGAAAAGAAGTTTGTCGCAAGACAAATGATGAATGGGTCTAGATCCCAAGAGGACCAAATTTCCAGGGGAAGTCGGAGAAAAACAGAAAGAACAACAGTTGAAAAGTTATGGATCAAATTCCAAGAGGATCCCCAGCAGATTTGCGAGATACAGGAACAACTCCGACAGATTCTCGACCAAGCTCCACAATGGTCGGACAACACAGAGCGGGGAGGGAAGAGAAAAGAAAAACTATCCCCAGCAGGAATATCAGCCCCAACAAATAATATCATCCCCAGCAAGTTTTATAGCAAAGCAGTGAAAAGAAAAGGGAAAAACCATCCCTAGCAGAAGTGGCACGACTACTCGCCCCATTTTAAACTAACAAATTTTTCTTTGATTTAAAGCAGGGAAAGGAAATATTATTGACAGCAGGAAGACAGGGTCACAAAGAAGATTATCAAACTGGGGCAGAAAATTTTCTCTCATTACAAAAATTTTCTTGAAATCAGATAGCCATTTGGGAAAGAGAGAAGATAACACAAGTTTTGAAGGAAGTAAAATCTCCAGCAGTATACGAGAAGGGAGATACAATTTTTAAAAGAAAAGCAATCTTGGAAGAAGCAAGATAACCCAAAGTTTTAAAAGTAATGGCCTTTGAATCAATATCATCCCCACCATTGTTAAAAGGAGGAAGATAATTCCCCAGCAGTGTTATTCCCGGCAGGTTTTAGGGAAGTGAAAGCGCCAACTTTAAAGGAAATAGTCTTTGAAGAAGGAAAATGACATATTGGTGAAATAAAATATCGGTGTTATCCCCAACAGTTTTCAGAGGAATAAAACACCTGAAATTTTTAAGAAATTGTTGAAGTCAGGAGCCCGCCTGGAGAATGGAGGCTGATTTATTTTTAAGTTATTGTTGAAGTCAGGAGCCCGCCTGTAGAACGGAGGTTGTTAAATTTTAAGTTGGAGTCAGGAGCCCACCTGTAGAACGGAGGATGTTTATTTTAAAAAAGTTGAAGGAGTCAGGAGCCCGCCTGTAGAACGGAGGTTGTTATATTTTTAAATTATGTTGAAGTTAGGAGCCCGCCTGGAGAATGGAGGCTGAATTATTTGGAGAAAGTTGTTGAAGTCAGGAGCCCGCCTGTAGAACAGAGGTTGTTTATTTTAAAAAGTTGAAGGAGTCAGGAGCCCGCCTGTAGAACGGAGGTTGTTATATTTTTAAATTATGTTGAAGTCAGGAGCCCGCCTGGAGAATGGAGGTTGTGTCATCTTTCAAAAGTTAAGTTGGAGTCAGGAGCCCGCCTGCAGAACAGAGGAATACATTTCAAGATCAAATCAGAAGTCAGTAATGAGGAGGGTTAAAAAAAAATTCCCAGTATAACAAACTTTAATGTAGGAAGCAGTGTCCCTGGCAGATAGAGCAGAATAATAAATCCTGTGTTCAGAAAGGCAAAAGGCCAGTGTCATCCCCAGCAGTTTTCGAAAGAAAAGCACCAGAGGAAACACAAGCCGACAAGAAAGCAAGACAACTAGAGCAAGTGGAAGATAGATAAGATTTTGTAATTCCTAGTTTAGTCTAACTTCTTGTTTTCTTTTGGCACGGTGTAATAAGGAGACCGGTAAGCGGTAGTAACAGCAGTAACAACAAAATTGTAGTTCCATGATAGTCTCAGCTACCAAAACTTCCCGAACTACATTAACCTGATTCCCTTCTAGCCAGTGATATGTAGAAAACCCTTGAAGCAAAGGTTAAGTTAAATCTTTTTCAAAAAATGCTTCACACGGAGTATTCCAATGGGCAAAAATCGCTCGTATCCGCTCACTTTATCTTTGCACAAAAACCCTTCGTGTTTTCAGACAAAGAGAGGCAGCTGTGAGCACGTGATTTTTGCTTCACAAAAACTACTCCAAAATAAATCAAAAATAAAACAAAATTCTCTTGGTGTACAATTTTTAGGATTTACGTGGCATTTTTGGATAATTATTTGCGTTTTTGTCCGTAAATATTTACCTTGTTGTAGTTAATTGAAAAATACAAAAAAAATACATTTTGTATGCATATTTAGGATTTAATTATGCATTTAAGAATTAATTAAACCGTCATTTGGCTCTTAAAAAAGAAAATCACAAAAATATGCGTTTTATTCTATTTGTTGTCATTGTGTGATTTTATTTTAAGGTTTTAATTTGTGTGTTAATTGTTGTAAGTGTTAATTAATATTTGTGTAGTTGTATTTTGATTTTACAATTTAATTAGGAATTGTGTTAAAATTAGGAATTAAAGAAGGAAAAGGAAAATAGTTAAAAAAATGAAGAAAACTCGGATTGGGCCACAAGGTTTAAAATGAAATTGGGCCCAAATCAATACCAATGCATGACCCAATCCATTGCCTGGTCTCAGATAACCCCAAACGATGCCGTATTGGCGTCTCAAATCTGAGTCGTTGATCAAACTAGATCGAACGATCCAGTTCAGCACCTGCATAGTTGAAACGGCGTCGTTTCAGGCATGTCGATCTAAACTGTCCATCTCCATTGATCCAACGGTCCCAAGCTTCCCTCACAACCCGGTCCATTTGGACCCGGGTCGACCCAGTCTCTGAATGAGACCAAACGCTGTCGTCCTCTTTAAGTGAATTGATCCAGGCCGTGGATTGTGATTGATCCAACGGCCAAGATCAAACCACCCCTCCCCTATATAAACTTAATATCCTACCCCAGCCCCCCAAACCAAACACCCCCC
The DNA here is from genome assembly GCF_000715075.1 of Nicotiana tabacum. NCBI lineage: Eukaryota > Viridiplantae > Streptophyta > Magnoliopsida > Solanales > Solanaceae > Nicotiana > Nicotiana tabacum. The sequence goes on from NC_134085.1 coordinate 145,397,580, forward strand.
TTTGCCCTGTTCATCGTCTCTTTCAGAGACGGACCCCAAACCCTAGCCGCCTTAGGTTACCTCCGCCTAAAACCCGACGGCAACAACGTCGCCGGTCACCAAACCAACACCCTAAGACCACCTGACCACCCTCGATCCAAATCCGATAACCGTTTAGCTCGAATCTTCCTGGAACTTCTCAAATCTTCATTTGAAGATTCGAGCCAAACTTAGATCTACCCCAACCAGTCCCTAATTCATACCAGTTACTCCCCTGACCTCACTCGTAACCAAACCAAGCTTGGTTTGGTTCGAATATGACTAGAAACACTCGAGCCCCAAATCAAGCCCAAGAACCCTAAAAACCCAAGCCTGGAATTCTATCCAAATCAAAGAGGTTTTGGGTGTTCAATAGACCTTAGTCGAAGTGTTCTCAAAAGGGTACGAGTCAGAGTTCAAGTCAGGATTGTATAGTGTCCGAGTTCTTGAGGTATTTGTCTTTTCCGTTTGGTTTCGTTTTGTATCTGTTTATATCTATTTATTTGTTAGTTTAGTTTTATTGGTTTTTTTAATTCTTTTTGTCAATTGATTCTGTTAATCTTCAGTGGACCTTTTTATTTGGTCCAATTCTGTCATTTGTTTATGTTTGCTATAATTGTTATGTATAATAATTTGTGTAATCGATTAATAAGTTGTGTCAATTAATTAGTTTCCAGTTAATCTATGTTTCTGTCAATAACACTGAAATTACCCGTGAATTGCTTGATTTTCTGTGTCTGATTGTTTAGTGTCAATTGTTGTAGGCAATCGGTTAATTAGTTTTCGTCGATTAATTCGTTTTTGTTTATAGACCAATAAGTTCGTCAAATGGTTGTTGTGTGTGCTGATCTGTGGACACTTAGTTTAAGGGCATTGTCAATAGGCTGACAATGATCATGCATTCGTGTTGATTCTGATTTTATTATTAAATTTCAGCTTTAAGGATTCTGTTGAGTTCTATGTTGTGTTAAGTCTGGTTTTGATTTAATTCCAGTTCATTTGTCCAATTGAATTCTAACCTCAGTCGTTCAGTTATCAGAAATAAGTTTGGTTATAGCTGTTAGTCAGGTTTAATTTTCAAATCTTTGTTAGTTGAAAACAGATTTCAGAATTAAGTTTTAATACAGTTGAATAATTGTATTAGGGGCAGTAATATTAAGGGGTTTCAGGAGTGATTTAGGAATGAAACAGTTAGGATAATATTTTAATGTTAGTGTGTTGTTAGTGGGATATTAATATCTTTAAATTAATACACTAATGGGGAACAAAAAGGAATGAGGGGGATGAAATTAAGGAAAGCTTTCCTTAGTGGGATTTTAGTGGAAAATTCTGATTTCAATAAGAAAAAGGGTCGGGCAGTAGGTTGGAGAGAGGGCAGACTTGTATAAAAGGGTGTTGAGGCTGGAAAAGAAAGAGGAGACCCTAAGAAAAGAAGAGACAGAATAAGACTGAAAAAAGACTTCTTCGGAAAAATACTAAAAAAGAAAAAGAAGGAAGGTTGGAGAGTTGGTTTCCCTTCACCTCTGAAAAATCAGAATCAGTTTTGTTAGTGTTTAATAAAAGTTCAAAGTGTTTCTTTCTTGGAGAGTTTAAAAAACAGAAATCAAAGTTTGCTATTCTATTGCATTTCTGGTTCTACTGTTCTGTTTAGGATTGCTGGTTTGTTTTCTGGAATTTCATTGAAGTTTCAAGTGGTTTTCTGAGTTTGTTATTTCTGGTTTGTACTGGTTATTTGTTGTTGTTTCTGGTATATGTGTTGCTGCCTTGTATTTCTGAAATTACAACTGGATTTCTGAGTTTATTGCTGGGTTTTTAATCTCCTGGTTACTAGTTGTTGTTGTTCTGTTGCTGCACTGTTACTGCCTTACTGATCTCTCATCTTCCTCTTCTTTTATTTCAATACCAGGTACACTTTCGAATCAATATTGATGTGGCTGTGAGATGTGAAAGTTAAAAAATGAAATGCTAGGGTGTTTTGATGAATTACTGTTGTATCTATAGTTTAATAAGATATATGTATTTATATAGTTTAGTTTTATAGCTCAACCGGAATGCATGACGTAGTATTGTATTTAACTGGAACTGTTTGGTGTTCAAACTATAGTTTGTAGTTGTCAGCTACAGATTCCATGTAGTTAAACATGTAATTTGTGGAATGAACAAATAAGTTAAGGGCTTAGTTGCCATATTTCATCTCTAGCTTTCTTGGGTATTTGAGGCAGATTTTAAAGAGGCATTGTTTGATTCCGTTAGGCAGCATATAGGCCAATATTCGAATCCATGTTGATACCATTTCTTAACCGTTAATTCCAACAGTTTAAAACAATTTTAGGAATGCTAGTTTAAATCAATTTGGAGAATGGTTAGTTTTGAATATCTTGACAATTTTGTATGCATTTCATAATTTCAGCTTTAGTAGTTCACTTATAGAATAAAGGCACGAAACATTTCTCCATTTTTACGAATTCGAGGGTAAATTACCGTTATCATCTACTGTAATCCAATAGCTACTTGTCAAAGCATGTAATTAATAAAGACTTTTCTCGCTTCTTTTAGAGACGAACTTAATAGAAATGTAGTCACTTTAGGATTTCCCTTTAAAATAAAAAAAATGAGACGAGCCTCGCTAAATAAAATGCAAGCTGTGGGGCCCTCAATAAATGGTTAATAATTAATTAAACTTCGGATGGGCCATTTTTTTAAGATTTCACGGCCTTCTCAAAAAATAATAATGCGCTAGTCGCTTTAGGCGCGCCTTTAATAATTTATTTTCTTAAACACGGGTGTACATTGATGTGACCCAAATCCAAATCTCAACGGAGTCAAAGTGTGTCGACGACCACGGGTACATTGATTGTGACGTGGTTCGAGATACATTTTCACAACGTTGCAATTCTCTGTAAAATAATAATAATAATAATAATAATAATAATAAAAGCGGTAAAGAGTTAAACTTTGCACGTAGGTTAATAACTGTATAAAATCAGATAATCAAGCCAAATATGACTATTGAGCGACCGTGCTAGAACCACGGAACTCGGGAATGCCTAACACCTTCTCCCGGGTTAACAGAATTCCTTACTCGGATTTTTGGTTCGCGGACTGTTAAACAGAGTCATTCTTTGCCTCGATTCGGGATAAAAACCGGTGACTTGGGACACCATAAATCTCCCAAGTGGCGACTCTGATTCTTTAATAATAATCCCATTTCGATTGTTCTTTAATTGGAAAAACTCCCTTTACGTCCCTTTGTGGGGTGTAGATAAAAAAGGAAGTGTGACAAGGACTTCGCATGGACCCCAGAATATCAGCAGGCCTTCGAAGAATTAAAGTGATATCTATCGAGTCCGCCTTTGCTTCACACTCCGAAGGTAGATGAAAAACCTTACCTATATTTGGCAGTGTCCGAGATAGCGGTAAGTGGGGTGCTAGTTCGAGAAGAGCAAGGAATGCAATTTCGTGTTTATTATGTAAGCCGAACTCTAGGAGATCCTGAAACCAGATACCCTCACTTAGAAAAATTAGCACTTGCACTGATAATCGCATCTAGAAAACTAAATTCATATTTTTAATATCATCCCATATGTGTATTAACGGCATATCCCCTTCAAAGTGTTTTGCATAAGCTCGAGTTATCGGGCTGACTAGCCAAATGAGACGTTGAACTTAGTGGGTATGATATCGAATATCAACCCTGAATGGCCATCAAGTCTCAAATTCTAGCTAATTTCGTGGCCAATTTTATGCCGACCTTATACCCGAAGTGGAAAAAGAACTCCTGCTAACTTTGGGTACATCATCGGAGGGTATGGACCCTTTTCACGGACGGTGCTTCGAATGTGAAAGGGTCCGGGCTTGGCATCGTCATAAAACCACCTATGAGTAGCACCATTAGACAATCTATGAAAACTTCTAGATTGACTAAAAATGAGGCCGAGTATGAGGCCATGATTGCAGGTCTCGAACTATCTAAGAGCTTGGGAGCAGAAGTCATCGAAGCCAAGTGCGATTCACTGTTGGTGGTAAACCAAGTAAACAAAAATTTTGAAGTTCGAGAGGATAGAATGCAACGATACTTAGATAAGTTGCAGGTAACTTTGCACCGCTTCAAGGAGTGGTCTCTGGATCATGTGCCTCGAGAACAAAATAGTGGGGCCGATGAACTTGCTAATCTGGGATCCTCGGTCAATGAAGATGACATTGTCCCGGGGACTGTCGTCCAGCTATCGAGGTCTGTGGTTGAAGAGGGTTATGCCGAGATAAATTCAACAAGTTTGACTTGGGACTGGAGGAATAAGTACATCAATTATTTGAAAGATGGAAAACTCCCATCGGACCATAAAGAATCGAGGACATTACGAACCAAGGCTGCTAGGTTTGCATTAGACGAAGGCGGAACATTGTACATGAGAACGTTCGATGGGCCATTGGCGGTATGTTTAGGGCTGGGGGACACCGATTTTGTGTTTCGAGAGGTCCACAAAAGTACTTATAGAAATCACTCCGGCATCGAGTCTTTAGTTCGCAAAATTATCAGACCAGGGTATTACTAGGATAACATGGAAAAAGATACTAAGGAATTTGTCAAAAAATATGATAAGTGTCAACTATTTGCACCGATTATCCATCAGCCTGGAGAACAACTCCATTCGGTCCTATCCCGTGACCTTTCATGAAATAGGGAATAGATATAGTCGGCCCTCTACCAACAGCCCCAAGTAAAGCTAAATTTATTTTGTTTATGACTGATTATTTTTCTAAATGGGTGGAAGCACAGGCCTTTGAGAAGGTTAGAGAAAAAGAAGTTATTGACTTTATCTGGGACCACATCATATGCCGGTTCGGGATACCTACCGAGATTGTATGTGACAATGGAAAACAATTAATTGGCAGCAAGGTGACGGAGTTCCTCGAGGCACACAAAATAAAGAGGATTTTGTCGACACCATACCACCCAACTGGAAATGGGCAGGCCGAGTCAACAAACAAAACTATCATTTAAAACCTGAAGAAAAGGTTAGACGATGCAAAGGGGAAATGGAGAGAAGTTCTACCCGAAGTTCTTTGGGCATATCGGACAACATCAAAGTCTAGAATGGGGGCCATCCCATTTTCTCTGGTATATATCTCCGAGGCCCTCATCCCTATCAAGGTCGGAGAACCCAGCTCCAGGTTTCGATATGCATCGGAGGAGACAAATCACGAGGCCATGAATGCTAGACTCGAGTTATTAGATAAAAAGCAAGAACATCGCTTGTTCGGATGGCCGCGTAGAAGCAAAGGATCGAAAGATACTACAATAGATGGACCAACCTTCGACACTTTGGAATCGAGGACTTAGTCCTACGGAAGGAACCATCAATACTCGAGACCTGAATGAAGGAAAATTAGGCCCGAATTGGGAAGGACAGTACCGAGTCCTTGGAGTTATCGGTAAAGGATCTTACAAGCTTAGCACAATGGAAGTGAAAAACTGCCAAACAAGTGGAATATATCATTAATCAAGCTATACTACTGCTAAGGTATGGTTTTATCCTTTTGTCCATTTGAGTTTAAAACTAACTCATTATAGATTTTCGATCGAAGCTATCGAAGGCATACAATCTCGAAGGCATCGTTTTTTACACAAAGGCCTTAGGTTTTAAAAGCACGCGTTGCACTCTTTTTTCCTTAGATCAGATTTTGTCCCAAATGGATTTTACCGGCAAGGTGTTTAATGAGGCAACAACTATGTGCTACCGAAGGAAAACTCAACAGTATCCAAGACTTATTTTCAATCAACCTCGAATACTGGGGGGCATCACCCTCGGAGGTTATATTTAAAAGAAAAATACTTTACGCCTATGAGGGCCTCAATAGAAGAATTTTATAATGGTCCATGTCATACCTCCTTTTTCCTACACCCCCGAGAAGGGTGTATAAAGGAGTTTTTCCAATTAAAGTACAATCGAAACAGGATTTATTATTTAATTCAGAGTCGCCACTTGGGAGATTTATGGTGTCCCAAGTCACCGGTTGAATCTCGAATCGAGGAAAAGATTAACTCTGTTTAACAGTCTGCGCACCAGAAATCCGGATAAGGAATTCTGTTAACCCGAGAGAAGGTGTTAGGCATTCCAGAGTTCCGTGGTTCTAGCACGGTCGCTCAACTGTCATATTCGGCTTAATTATCTAATTTTTATACAATTATGAACCTATGTGCAAATTTTAACTTTTAACCGCTTTTATTATTATCATTATTATTTTAACAGAGAATTGCAGCATTGTGAAGACGTATCTCGAACCACGTCACATCAATGTACCCGTGGTTATCGACACATTTCGACTCCGTTGAGATTTGGATTTGGGTCACATAAATGTGCACCCGAGTTTAAGAAAGTAAATTATTAAAGTGCGCGCCTAAAGAGATTAGCGTATTATTATTTTGGGGAAGGCCGTGAAGTTCGGCTAAACGGCCCATCCCGCATTCTAAATATTTAAAATAACCAATTGTTGAGGGCCCCGTCGTTTGTACGTTTCATTTGGCGAGGCTCGTCTCATATTTTATTTGAAAGGATATCCTAAAGCGACTAAGATTTTCCTATATTTTTCTCTGAAGATAAAGAAAAGGTCCTAATTGGTTAATTTTAAGAGCTACTTCCCCATTTAGAAAGAAACTTATGATTAATCCGCATCGGGCCTCCAAGGCCTACTCGTGGGACAGCCGGCTTTCATCTCCAAATCCAAGCACCGCTTTTCCGGTCAGTTAACTAATTAGCAATGATTACAATTATTAGCTTAATAGCACATTACCATTAATCTCCAATCTCGTTTTAACTATTAACAATGGTCTATTGCTATCAGATTGAAAACACGTACCATAACATTATTATTACAACTAAAGTGTGCTACTTATCTAAACTGCAACCCTCACTAATGACAACATTGTCTAAACTTACATAGATATACGCGTTATAAAATATATAAAAGAGAATTTCATAAGATTACTTAGATACAAGCTTGATTCTTAACAAGATATGAATAACGAATGCGCTCTTAATTAATAACCACATTTAAACCCATACTTACTGATTTCAGCTCAATTTTATTAGTGCAAGTGAAATGCATGAATTCGAAAAAACAATTTCCTATTTCAGCTTGCAGCTTGCTTCTAATTTCAAAATTATACTACAAAACAACACTAAACCAATATGACTATAACATAATCATATTCCAAAATCCAAACAGTCCCGGAATCAAGTATCCCAAACAACTTATAAATAGTCCTAATTATACAGTCGTCTATTATTCATGTAATATAAAATAGTCCTAGTTCAAATCCGTGCAGTCCATATCATGTTAACAATCCAACTAGTTAACAACTAAATAAGTACAACATTTAATGAACTATAACTACAAGTATTCAAATGAACTAGACTCTGGCATAAAACTACATTTTTCACTCCAATGCTGAACTTACATCAAGGGAATTCGAAGCTTGTACCAGGGATTTACAACAATGAAGAAGAAGTAGTAAGTAGTAGCAAACAGCAGGCATAACAGCAGATTTGGAGTTCAAACAGCCACGAACACAATCAGTTCAGCCCAGAACACACAGCAGAAATAACACCCAACACAAACAATCCAAAACACAGGAATAAAACTAGAAAATACCAAGCAGTTCACAGATAGGAGCAGAATGTATTCAGAAATGAGACAGGAGATTAGATTTTCTGATTTCTGTTCCCCAGATTCTCAAATAAAGACACTCAGGACCTCAATTAAACAGTAACAAACTGATTCTGATTTTCAGTAGTAAAGAAGACCTCACTTTTTCAGTATTTAGCTCTCAACCTATTAAACCCTTTTAGGGTAAAACTCAGCTTGTATTTCACTATTAAACTCTGAATTTCTGATGTTAGAATCCAACCTAGACTTTCTTACTCTACAACTCTGACCCTTTCAGATTCCCAGCCCCTTAAGATTTCCAGAATGTTTTCCTTCTTAAGGTCTTCCCAAAAGAACAGCCAGACCAGACTCAAAAGCTTGAAAAAGAACTTATTTTCTGCTCCCAAAAACCAGCCCTCAAACTGTGTAAAAAACCATGTACTGTGTAAAACCTCTCCTCTCCAGATTCTTTTTTTAGAATTCTCCCTAAATCTGTCCTAAGTGACTCTATTTATAACCAAACATTGACCCTGCCCCCTCTACCCTATCATATTTTCTGCCCATGATATTCCCTTACAGCCCATTATCAAGTGTCTTGTGCCCCAAGGTATGGGTAGCTCATAATATTCAATTAATCCCCCATGATTTTATGTTTTGTTCCCCACTAATACTAAATAATTTATTAGTTTAATGGTACTTTAATACTTAGTGGACAGAACACTCAAACTACCCATTTCTTCCTATTTTCAATTCCCAAATTACCCCCTAAAGCCCTGAAATTACTGTCCTACCCCAACCCCTTTCAATCTGTACCAAATCCATCAGCTATAACCAATTCAACTAAGTTAAGAATCCTAACCATTGACTAAGCTAAGGCTCAAAGGTGAACTCAAGTCCAATTCATATAAGACCCCAAACATTGTTATTAAACTCAGCAAACTCAAACAACAAATGAATTCAAACCAGATCAAAACATCATTGCAACAAAATGAAGGACATGGTGATTCAGGGAATAAACTAAACATAATTCCATGTTAAACCTAAATAGGAACAACACTGTAAATACATTAAATGAAAACACTGAATTCATATATAAAGTGATGGGCAATCACAAATGACATACTTTAAACTTACAGTAATAGCGAGCAATTACGGGAATAGCTACAGTTTATACAAAACTTACTAATACTGACGGATTCGAATCATTCAGGAAAACAAAGAAGAAACAAAATACAGAGTAAGCACAAAACATTCGAATTTAACAAAAAATAAGAAAGGAGTAGAGGATGAATTTACTGAACAAAAACTAATAGAAAAACAAAATAAAACGAACCTATCAATTAAACGGGGCCTAGGTTCGAACCTCCGATGCCTTTTGGACTTGGGGCCAAGACGGACCCTAGTCGAGTGTTCCTGAACGAGAACATATTCAACTAAGGTCCGTTTTGACCTTAATCTCTGAACTAGCTTCAGATCGCCATTCTGAAACCCTTGATTCGAGACTTCCCGGGGTGATTCGACGTAGACTAAGGGTGGTTTGGGAACGAGGGAGGTCAGGGGGTGGCAGGGTGTAAGTTTGGTGGCATATGAACGGATTAGGGTTTGGGTCGATTCCTTTGACCTAAGATTCGAGGAGCTCGAGGGTGATTTGAAGGAAACTGAGCGTGGGACTGGAACGAGGAAGTCTTGGGGAAGCTGTGGTGTGAAATTGGAGGCTGTTGGACGAGATAGGGTTCCGGCCTGATTTTCGATCTAAGATTTGAAGCACATGGCTGGGATTCGAGGGATAAAAGTTAGGGATTCGGAATGGGGAGGTCGAGGGGAATCAATGGTGTAAAGATGGGGTCGTTTGGACCACCGGAACCGCCGTGAGGCGATTTCCGATGGGCGGAGGATGGTGGTTGAAGGCAGCGGGTGTTTGGGGCATGTTTCTAGGTCAGATATGAAGGTGAAAGGGGGGTATGGCTTAGGGGGCGGGGTATGGTTTAGGAATATATAGCGGGGTGGGGATTTAATCTTGGCCGTTGGATTATTCATGATCAACGGCCTTGATCACTTTACTAAGGAGGAACGGTGTCGTTTGGAGTAGTACTGGGGCGGTCCGGGTATTGGAGTGACGGGTCGGGGTCGGGTTGGGTCAAGGCTTTAGGACCGTTGATCAAGTTTATTTCAACGGTCCCGATTGAAATGCCTGAAATGGCGTCGTTTGGTTGAGGCTGGAGACGGGCTAGATTGGGGCGGGTATTGGGTTGACTTGGGGGTGACATTGGGCCTGGACTTTTTCCTTTTAAAATTGGGCCAGTCCAAAATTTTTTACCCTTCCTATCTTGTTTCCTCTTTTCCCTTTTACTTTCTTTAATTCCTCATTACCCCAAAAATTCTAAAATAAATTGTAAAGCCAAAATTAACCTAGAAAATACTAATCAACCCTTAATAATAATTATCACACACAATTAAATATAAATTAAAAATAAAATCACACAATTTGACATTAAATGCTAAAATGCAAAGTAAATTATTTTTTTGTGATTTTTCATTTTCGTAAAACCAATCACTGGTTAATTAATCCTAAATTGTAAATGCGAATGAAACACATATATTTTTTTGTATTTTTCTTGATTAAAGTAGAAATAAACATGCATAGACAAAACACAAATAAATTATAAACAACACAAAACCATTTTATTTTGAATTTTTTGGGAATAGTTCTCATAGGGCAAAAATCACGTGCTCACAGCTGCCCCTCTTTGTCTGAAAACACAACGAGTTTTCGTGCAAAGATAAAGTGAGCGGATACGAGCGATTTTTGCCCATTGGAATACTCCGTGTGAAGCATTTTTGAAAAGATTTAACCGAACCTTTGCTTCAAAGGTTTCCTACATATCCCTGGCTAGAAGGGAATCAGGTTAATGTAGTTCGGGAAGTTTTGGTAGCTGGGACTACCATGGGACTGCATTTTTGCTGTTACTGCTGTTGCATGCTGTTACTACTGCTTTCCGACCTCCTTATTACATCGGGCCAAAAGAAAAACAAGAAGCTAGACTAAACTAGGGATTACAAAATCTCATCTATCTCTGACTTGTTCTCGTAGTCTTCTTTATGATTTCTGAACTGGGGTTCATGCTGGGGGGGGTATTTTGTTGTAACCCTCCGCATTACTGAATCCTGACTTGATTTTGAAATGTATTCCAATGTTCTGCAGGCGGGCTCCTGACTCCAACTTGACTTTAAAAGATAACACGGCCTCCATTCTCCAGGCGGGCTCCTGACTTCGACTATTTCTTAAAACATAACACCTTCATTCTCCAGGCGGGCTCCTGACTTCAATAAACCTTAAAAATATAACACCTCCATTCTCCAGGCGGGCTCCTGACTTCCACTACTTCTTAAACTATAACACCTCCATTCTCCAGGCGGGCTCCTGACTTCGACTATTATTTAAAAAATAATGCCTTCATTCTCCAGGCGGGCTCCTGACTTCAACTACTTCTTAAAAACCTTACACCTTCATTCTCCAGGCGGGCTCCTGACTTCCACAATTTCTTAAAACATAACACATCCATTCTCCAGGCGGGCTCCTGACTTCAACTAATTCTTAGAAACATAACACCTCCATTCTCCAGGCGGGCTCCTGACTTCAATTATAATTTAAAAGATAATGCCTCCATTCTCCAGGCGGTCTCCTGACTTCAACTACTTCTTAAGAACATAACACCTCCATTCTCCAGGCGGGCTCCTGACTTCAATTATAATTTAAAAGAAAATGTCTCCATTCTCCAGGCGGGCTTCTGACTTCAACTACTTCTTAAAACATAACACCTTCATTATCTAGGCGGGCTCCTGACTTCAACTAATTCTTAAAAATATAACACCTCCATTCTCCAGGCAGGCTCCTGACTTCAATTATAATTTAAAAGATAATGCCTCCATTCTCTAAGCGGGCTCGTGACTTCAACTAATTCTTAAAACATAACACCTCCATTCTCCAGGCGGGCTCCTGACTTCAACTACTTCTTAAAAATACAACACCTCCATTCTCCAGGCGGGCTCCTGACTTCAACAAACCTTAAAATATAACACCTCCATTCTCCAGGCGGGCTCCTGACTTCAACTATAATTTAAAAGATAATGCCTCCATTCTCTAGGCGGGCTCCTGACTTCAACTACTTCTTAAAACATAACACCTCCATTCTCCAGGCGGGCTCCTGACTTCAACTATTTCTTAAACTATAACACCTTCATTCTCCAGGCGGGCTCATGACTTCAACTAATTCTTAAAAACATCACACCTCCATTCCCTAGGCCGGCTCCTAACTTCAATAAACCTTAAAAATATGACACCTCCATTCTCCAGGCGGGATCCTGACTTCAACTACTTCTTAAAAATGTGTTTTATTGATGTTGTTACTTTCTGCCTCCTGAACCATTTTCCTTCTAACTTGAATCATCTTCGTTCAACTGCTTCCCTCAAAACTGGTGTCTTATTCCTCCGAAAACTGCTGGGGATAACACCGGTGTTTTATTCAAAAATATGTCATTTTCCTTCTTCAAAGACTACTTCTTTTAAAGCTGACGCTTTCCTTCCACTGGAATTACTTCCCTCCAACTGGTGTTTTCGTTTCTCTGATACCTGTCGGGGATAACACTGCTGGGGAATTATCTTCCTTCTTTAAGACTAGTTACTTTCCTCCCTTTAATATTGGTGGGGATGGCACTGATTCAAGGACCACTACCCTTAAAACTCGAGTTATCTTGCTTCTTCCAAGATTGTTTTCTTTAAAACTTGTATCGCCTTCTCTCGTATACTGCTGGGGATTTCACTTCCTTCAAAACTTGTGTTATCCTCCCTCTTCCCCAAGTGGCTATCTGATTTCAAGAAAATTTTCGCAATGAGAGAAAATTTTCTACCCCAGTTTGATAATCTTCTTTGTGGCCATGTCTTCCTGCTGTCAATAATATTTTCTTTCCCTGCTTCAAATCAAAGAAAAATTTGTTAGTTTCAAATGTGGTGAGTGGTCGTGCCACTTCTGTCGGGGATGGTTTTTCCCTTTTTCCTTTCCCTGCTTTATTACAAAACTTGTTGGGGATGATATTATTTGCTGGGGATGATATTCCTGCTGGGGATGGTTTTTCTTTTCTCTTCCTTCCCCGCTCTGTGTTGTCCGACCATCGAGGAACTTGGTTGATAATCTATAGGAGTTGTTCCTGCATCTCGCAAATCTGCTGGGGATCCTCTTGGAATTTGATCCATAACTTCTCAATTGTTGTTTTTTCTATTTTTCTCCAACACCCCCTGGAAATTTGGTCCTCTTGGAATCTAGACCCATTCATCATTTGGTATGGCGACAAACTTCTTTTCGCTTTGTCGCCTTATCTTTGGTCTGTCCTACTCGCATTTTACTTTCACCGTTTTGGCAACTAGTAGTAAGCTCTGAAAATCCTTTTCAAAAACAAACTGCTGGGGAGGTAAAGTATTTAAACCCAAAAATGAAAAAGTGATGATTTCAAAAAATAGAAAAAGAAGAAGTCTTTCTGAATAAATGCTGGGGAAAAGGAAAGAAAAGAACTTATCTGAATGATATCACCGATCCCAACGATCATGTCGTGCATTCCGGATTAACCAACCCAGTCTATTTGTATCAATAAATCTTTCGGACGGCCTCATCTTGCTGGGGATAAACAAGCACTCACCTCTTTGCCAAATGCGGACCCTTTCCGCCAATCTTGCCTTGTCCCTTCATAGTGCCCTTCGAGGAGTTTTCACTAATAAGACTCTCTCATTTCTCTCAACTCCCATCGCCTTACGGTGCCTGTGAAGGTTTTCACCGATAAGACTCTCTCATTTTGTTTCTCTCAACTTCCGTCGCCTTATGGTGCTTGTGAAGGTTTTCACCAATAAGACTCTCTCATTTTATTTCTCTCAACTTTCATCGCCTTATGGTGCCTGTGAAGGTTTTCACTGATAATACTCTCTCATTTTATTTATCTCAACTTTTGTCGCCTTATGGTGCCTGTGGAGGTTTTTACCGATAAGACTCTCTCATTTTATTTTATTTTTCAGCTGGGGATTGGAGTGCTGCCGATATGAATCTCTCTGCTGGGGATTCTTTTCGGCTATCAATTCATTTCCAGTTTATGATCCTCTTCTCTGCTGGGGATCAGAGTGTTATGCATGACTTGGCACTTCTCGGATACTGATCGAGAGGTCTTTTTTGGACATCAATATGGGTTTTTGTGTATGGCTAGAAGGAAAAAAGGGTATCAAAAGTTCAAAATAATTTTGATGGGTAAAATAGTACAACTCTTGGAATCAAACTTTCTTTCCAAAATTACAAACACAAACTTCTTCCCCAGTTTTTCTTGCTTGGGGATTTTTATTTTTTGTTACACTATGACCGAGTCGTGAGGCGCCTACGTATCCTTCTTGAGGAATCAGGTCAAACGTAGTTCCCAATTTCTTTGTTTTTTTCTCGTGATTTTCTTTTGTCTTTATTATCATTATTTTTCTCTTCTCTTTTTCTTTCATTTTCATTACTGATTTCAAAAGAGGGGTATGAAAGAATAAATAAGGCTCAAAAGGGGAAGCAAAGGTTAAAGTGTTTGGATAGAAGAAAGAATTGCCTCCGTCATTTCATTCTCCGATAAATGCCAAGTACAAACAAACAACAATTACAATTAAAAGAAATCATATATAATATCTCTTAACTGCGTCAGAATTGATAGCTATGTCGACGCATCTCCCTTCGATATCTGTTAAACATAAAGTGCCATTGGACAACACTCTGGTTACAAGGAATGGCCCTTTCCAATTCGGGGCGAACTTGCCCTTTGCCTCAGCCTGATGTGGGAGGATGCATTTCAGCACTTGCTGGCCCACTTCAAACTTCCGGGGACACACCTTTTTGTTGTATGCTCTTGCCATTCTCTTTTGATATAACTGGCCATGACACACAGCTGCCAATCTCTTTTCATCAATCAAGTTCAACTGCTCCAAACGGGTTTTGACCCACTCGTCATCATCAATCTCAGCTTCAGCGACAATCCGAAGGGATGGAATTCAACTTCCATCGGTATTACTGCTTCAGTTCCATATACCAACAAATAAGGAGTTGCCCCTACCGAAGTACGGACAGTAGTGCGATAACCCAACAATGCAAATGGTAATTTTTCATACCATTGCCTCGAACCTTCTACCATTTTCCGAAGTATCTTCTTTATGTTTTTGTTGGCTACTTCAACTGCTCCATTCTCCTTGGGACGATATGGGGTGGAATTGCGGTGTGTAATCTTGAACTGCTGACATACTTATTTTATCAAACCGTTGTTAAGATTAGCACCATTGTCCTTGATGATCACTTTTGGGATCCCAAATCTGCAGATGATATGGGAATGAACAAAATCTACCACTGCCTTCTTGGTTACCGACTGAAAGTTTTAGCTTCAACCCACTTAGTGAAATAATCGATGGTCACCAGAATGAACCTATGACCGTTGGTAGCTGCCATCTCAATAGGTCCAATGACATCCATTCCCCAGGCAACAAATGGTCATGGTGCTGACATTGTATGCAATTCTGTCGGCGGAGAATGAATCAAATCTCTGTGTATCTGACACTGATGGCATTTTCGCACGAAATTGATACAATCACGCTCCATAGTGAGCCAATAGTACCCTGCTCGAAGAATCTTCTTCGCCAATACATATCCGCTCATATGTGGCCCACAAACTCCAGCATGTACCTCTGTCATCACTGTCGTGGCTTGACCAGCATCTATACATCTCAGCAATCCCAAATCTGGTGTTCTTTTGTATAACACTCCTCCACTGAGGAAAAATCCATTTGCCAATCGCCGAATGGCTCTCTTTTGATCTCCGGTGGCCTGCTCTGGGTATATCCCCATCCTGAGGTATTCCTTGACATCATAAAACCATGGCTCGCCATCCATTTCTTCCTCTATCATGTTGCAATAAGCATGCTGATCACGAACTTGGATATGCAACGGGTCAACATGAATTTTGTCTGGGTGGTGCAACATCAATGCTAAAGTGGCCAAAGAATCGGCAACCTCATTGTGAACTCTTGGGATGTGTCTGAACTCCACTGATCGAAATCGCTTGCTCAGATCGTGCAAACATTGTCGATATGGTATAAGCTTCAAATCCCGTGTTTCCCATTCACCCTGAATCTGATGCACCAGGAGGTTCGAGTCCCCCAAGACCAAGACATCCTGGACATCCATGTCTGCTGCTAACCGTAAGCCCAAAATTCATGACTCATATTCAACCATGTTATTGGTACAATAGAAATGCAGTTGTGCCGTAACAGGATAATGATGTCCTATTTCAGAAATAAGTACCGCTCCTATTCCAACTCCTTTCGCATTTGCGGCTCCATCAAAGAAAAGTTTCTAACCTAGTTCCTCAGATAATTCCAACTCATCTATATGCATCACTTCTTCATCAGGAAAATACGTCATCAATGGCTCGTATTCTTCATCAACAGGATTCTCAGCCAAGTGATCGGCCAATTCTTGGGCTTTCATGGCTGTCCTCGTCACATAGACGATATCAAACTCCGTGAGTAATATTTGTCATTTCGCTAACCTCCCTGTGGGCATAGGCTTTTGTAAAATATACTTCAGTGGATCCAAGCGTGAAATGAGATAAGTAGTATATGATGATAGATAATGCTTCAATTTCTGGGCCACCCAAGTTAAGGCGCAACATGTCTTCTCGAGTTGAGTGTACTTAACCTCATATACTGTAAACTTCTTGCTGAGATAATAGATAGCTTGCTCTTTCCTTCCAGAAATGTCGTGTTGCCCCAGTACGCAACCAAATGAATTCTCCAGGACCGTTAGATAAAGAATTAACTGTCTTCCTAGTTCCGGTGGAACCAACACAGGTGGATTTGATAAATATCCTTTGATTTGGTCAAACGCTTCCTGACACTCTGCCGTCCATTCTACCGCAGCATCTTTCTTCAGTAGCCGAAAAATGGGTTCACAAGTTGTTGTGAGTTGCGCAATAAACCTGCTTATATAATTCAACCTCCCTAATAGACTCATTACTTCTGTCTTGTTCTTTGGCGGTGGCAAATCTTGGATGGATTTGATCTTTGACGGGTCCAACTCAATACCTCGCCGACTGACGATGAATCCCAACAGCTTTCCAGATGGAACACCAAATGCACATTTGGCTGGGTTGAGCTTAATGTCGTACCTTTGAAGTCTTTGGAAAAACTTCCTTAGGTCTGCCACATGGTCTTCCTGACGCTTGGATTTTATAATCACGTCATCTACGTACACCTCAATCTCTTTGTGTATTATGTCATGAAACACCGTAGTCATTGCTCTCATGTACGTTGCCCCAGCGTTCTTCAAGCCAAAAGGAATTTCCCGGTAGCAGTAAGTCCCTCACGGCGTAATGAATGTCGTCTTTTCCGCATCTTCTTCATCCATCAGAATCTGATGATACCCAGCATAGCAATCTACAAAAGACCCGATCTCACGTCCGGCATAATTATCGATCAAGATATGGATGTTGGGTAATGGAAAGTTGTCCTTGGGGCTTGCCCTGTTCAAATTGCGGTAATCGACACACACTCTAATCTTCCCATCTTTTTTCGGCATTGACACCACATTAGCCAACCAATCAGGATATCGAGTGACCCGAATAACCTTCGCTTGTAGCTGCTTGGTTACTTATTCTTTAATCTTCACACTCATATTTGTCTTGAACTTCCTCAATTTCTGCTTGACAGGAGGGCACGCCGGGTCAGTGGGCAATTTGTGAACCACTAAATCCGTGCTTAACCCCGGCATGTCATCATACGACCATGCAAAAACATCTTTAAACTCAATAAGTGCTTTGATTAGTTCTTCCCTGATATTCGGTGCAATGTAGATGCTTATTTTAGTTTCCCGGATATCATCTGCATCCCCTAAATTGATGTCTTCTGTGTCATTTAAGTTGGGCTTGGATTTCTCTTCAAACTGGTTTAACTCTCTATTTATCTCTTCGAAGGCATCATCCTCATCGTATTCCGATTCATCATCATAATCGACCTCTTGTACAATTAGTTCGGAATCAGATTGATTTTTTAGACTGGGTTGAAGATCCGTTGTGCATGCCATGTCATTAGGACCAATATAAAGAGAACTATTCAGAAAGAGAAAAAGAAGAAAACAAAATTAGAACAAAATAAGAAAAGAAAAGCTTTCACTTTATTAAAATACGGGATAACAGAGTTTCACACTTTGCCGAATACAAAACAAAACTGGATTACAACCCTGGAATAATCCAAAAACAAGAAAGAAAAATCAGAGCCCACTACCACGACTCCCTCTGGGTAGGAAGAGGAATAACTCCCCAATTGTTGATATTGGCCCTATGTCCCACAAACTGTATATCTGCCCTACTGGACCCTTCTCCAGCTTCTATCATGTTGACATCAGCGAACAGCCTTTCAAAACCCTCATTCAAATCTCCATCTGGCCCAATCAGTGGTCCGAGAACTTTTAGGACCGACAACTTTCTGATACCTGCTCTGACAAAGGATCTGGAAAGACGTGGAACCGGCTTGGGAAGAACCCAAATTTTCTTTTTCAATTTTCGGGCCCGCCTTACATCTGCTGTTGTAGACTTGAATCCTTGCCCGAAAGTGTTTAGGTTCTTGGGCAAAGAAACTGGTTGGACCATACCTTGAAAATCAACCCCCAAACCGTTTCCTGGTACAAACCCGATGTTTAGCATTTCCGAGGCTACCATGAAGGTCGCAACTGCGATCCTGGTAAGTGGAAGGTCCTCGCCTTCAGAATTTTTATCCACTGAAACCGCGTTAAACACCTGGTACACCCATGGACCTTTGTCGTCATCAATTTCTATGAATGGCACAATGGCATCACTCATAATGCCTGTACTATCATCCCCGTGCACCACTACTGTCCCACTCAAATTTCACCATCTGGTGCAATGTAGAAGGCACTGCTTTGGCGGCATGGATCTAGGGTCGCCCAAATAGAAGGTTGTATGATACTGCCACGTCTACCATTTGGAATTCCATGGTGAATTCGACCGAACCAATGGTTAATTCCAGTATGATATCACCCACCGTGTCAGTACCGCCCCCATCAAAACCTCAGACGCAGACGTTGTTCCTGTGAATCCGGTCATGATCAACCTTCAGCTTGTTCAGAGTACTCAAAGTACAGATGTTGGCGCTTGACCCATTATCAATTAATACTCGGGTGACCACCGAGTCTTCGCATTTCATGGTCAAGTAGAGGGCATTGTTGTATTTTGTACCTTCTGTCGGCAATTCATCATCAGAAAATGTCACTCAGTTTACCTCAAAGATTTTGTGCACTATCCTCTCCAAAGTGATTTATGGAGATTTTATCCGGAACATGGGCCTCGTTCAGGATTTTCATCAGTGCTTGGCAATGATCGCTGGAATAAATTAACAAGGATAGCAACGAAATTTGTGTCGGGGTCTTTCTTAACTGCTCCACAATGGAGTAGTCTTGTGCCTTCATTTTCCTCAAAAACTCCTCAACCTTTTCCTCCGTCACTGACTTTTTTACCACCGCTGGGTTGGACCTTCTTAATTCTATGGGAGCAAAAAACCTTCCCGAACGAGTTAAGCCCTAGGCCTCACATACTTCTTCCACAACCTCCTTCCCTTTGTACATTACCATCGCTTTACTTTAGCTCCATGGCACGACTTTCTCACTGGTTATCGGCATCTGCATTATTGGCCTGATAACAACTAGCCCTATACATGCTGGCTTGTTTGGTACCCCTCGCACCGTTACTTTGACCGGCTCTGGATTCTTTGCGACAACAGGCGAACTCTTCCCCATCACCACTACTGGCTTGGCGTCTACCTTTTCCAACTGTACCACCTCTTCTCCACCTGTCGACTTTTCTTTTGGACTGGCACGGCTCATCATCACTGTCTGTGAGGGTTTCTTTAGCTCCCCTCCTTCGTGCACGTGTTCGATCATATGGGTTTCATAGTGTGCTGGCAAAGGGTTCTGATTGATGTTGGGTGCCTCTGGCTCCTGGACCTCAATCCTATTTGTGTCAATAAGATCTTGTATGGCGGTCTTCAACTTCCAACACTTCTCAGTATCATGCCCGGGAGCCCCCGAACAATATTCACAGCTTACCGAGTGATCTAGATTTTTGGGAAGGGGATTTGGCAATTTGGGCTCCACAGGACTCAATAGGCCTAATTGCCTCAATTTGTGGAACAGTGTAGTATAGGTTTCTCCCAGCGGAGTGAATGTTCTCAGCCTCTGCACCCTTTCACTCCTGAAAGTCTGATTCCCACGAAAACCTGGTCCCGAAGGATTCCTTGGCGGGTATGTATTTTGTGGAGGTGGATATGTGTTTTGTGGAGGTGGATATGTGTTTTGAGGAGTCAGCGCACGCCATTGCGGGCGAGCCAGAGGCTGAGTGTAAGTTTGGGCATGATGGACAGAGAAATGTGGCTCTTGTGGTAGGTAGTAGGGTTGTGATGGGCCATATGGAATATGTGGGTAATTTGAGTGATGGGGTTTAGGTTGGTAGTGAGGGGGGGACCTCTGGATCTGGACCAAGTACCTGCCTCGACTGTTGCGGCATCTTCCCTTTTCTTCTTTCCGAGCGCACCTCCCGTGCCGCTCTGGATGGCCTGAGTGGTTGCTTTAATCGCCGAATAGCTCAGGATTTTGTTGGACTTAAGTCCATCTTCAATCATACCGCCCATTTTTACTACTTCGTTGAAAGATTTTCCAACTGACGTCACCAAGTGACCAAAGTAAGTTGGCTCTAGAGTCTGTAGAAAGTAGTCCACCATTTCCCCCTCTCTCATTGGAGGATCAACCCTTGCTGCCTGTTCTCTACAGCGGAACCCAAATTCTCGGAAACTTTCCCCAGGCTTCTTCTCAAGTTTCAGCAATGTGAGACGGTCAGGGACGATCTCAAGGTTGTACTGAAAGTGACCTGCAAATGCTTGTGCTAAATCGTCTCAGGTGTACCACCTGCTCGGATCCTGTCTTGTGTACCATTCCAGTGCAGAACCGCTTAGACTCTGACCAAAGTAAGCTATCAGCAGCTCGTCTTTTCCCCCGGCCCCTCTCATCTTACTGCAAAACCCTCGCAGATGTGCCATTGGATCACCGTGCCCCTCGTATAGATCAAACTTTGGCATCTTGAACCCTGCCGGCAATTTAATGTCGGGGAATGGGCACAGATCTTTGTAGGCCACACTGACTTGGTTGTCTAACCCATGGATATTCCTGAAGGACTGCTCCAGGCTTTTAAACTTTCGAAGCACTTCGTCTTGCTCTGGGCTCTTAGCTGGCTTTTCAGTCTCTACCGAGATCTCGAAGTGAGTATTATAAGTATGAGGCTCGGGTGCTTTGAAGGTTGGTTCAGGGGGTAATATTGGTTATCGTGAGCCTGAAACAACGGCTCGCTGGATGAACTTTGCAGCGTGGCTGGTGGGAGTGCCATGAAAACAGGAACATTTGGTGGAGGAGGGTTCTGATTGGGTTGTGAAGCTTGGGGATCATAGGCATTTCTTCCCTGATAGTATTGGTGACTGGGGAAGCTTGTCGAAGAGCCAGGGGGAAGGTATTCCAGTGTGTGTCCTGGTGGGAGAGTGGGAGTAACGGGAGGGCCAGGCGATTTTTGTACCCTAGCTAAGGCCAATTGCATTTCTTTCATCTCCCATCTCATCTTATACATTTCCTCCTTCAGTATTTGATTCTCCGTCCTTCATCCTCAACACTTTGGTCTGAACTAGTCATGTTTTTTAGTGCGGGCCCTTTGGATCTTGTTTGGTAATGGTAATATGCCAGAACGTTCTAACACACTAACTGGTTCGAAATCTCTCTCTGTATAAACAACAAACTTGTTAGCGTTAGAGTTTAACACATATTGCAATTTCACGTTGGGGGATGCAATGTTCCTAGGCAGTTTAACCATTTCTAACATGTTTTTGCTTCGACTGCATGCGTCATTCCGGCTTACTTTGTTTGTGCCTCTGAAACTTTCTTTATCTCTCTTTTTATTTCTTTCTTTTCCTTTCTTTTATTCACTTTGCGTTTTCTTTTTTCTTTTTAGTGGTGGTCGAATCTTATGTGGATTGCTTACGTATCATATCCCCACATGAATCAGACCGCACGTAGTTCTGCCACATAAGTGCGAAAAGAAAAAAAGAAAATTTTCGATTTTTCATTAATAAACATTCTATTACAAACCAGACGCTTTTTGGAAAAGAAAATAACAAACTCGAAACCAAACCAAGTACGAACTCAATAACTACTGACATACTCTGATGCGAAATAAAGACAAACTCTAACAGACAATAGACTCTAACAAAAATGCAGATTCAAACTATGAACACATTAAAGTTTTAAATTTGGGTGCCCGCGGGGCGTCATTCGGCCTCGTTGCGGGTTTAGGTGTAAGGTTCCTTTCCAGTTGTTCCAATTCATACATAATTTGCTTCACAAATATCATCACCGCCGAGAAAAAGGTAGTACGGGTCATGTTTTCACACTCCCGACATTTCCTGGTGATAGCACGAGCAATAGTCAGAATCTTGTTCCTGGTTCGGTCTTTCTCTAGGAGTAGGCGTTCTATCTGATCCCCTCTAGCCTTCAAAACCCGAGAATCATGCAGATGTTGTTTCCGTAACTGTTGTATTTCATCTTCCAATGAGGCCATCAGATTATAGCAGTGTTTACTCTCGGTTTCAAAAGCCTTGGCTTGTTTAGCCGCCTTGCTCTCTAGGGTGGTCACCTTCCTTTTTAGACCGACCATGGTCTTTCCATGATCTTTCCTTGCTTGCTGTAAGCACTGTGTGTGCTCTTTCATTCTCTTTGCCCATTGTGCCCGGAGTTGTGCTATGGTATCCTCAGATTGCTTCAAATTATCCCGGCACTCACCGATTTCCTTTTTCAACCCTTTTATTAACCGCTCATCCGACCGACTCCTTTGTTGTTTGTCAGTATCTCTACTCATTTGTCGGATTTGGGCTTTTAGTGCCTCATTTTCTTGGGCCAATTTTCTCTTTTCTCCCCGATCGGCATCAACTTGCAGACTATTTTCAAATTTTAGGTCTCTAATCTGCTGCCTCAGCTTGCCTACTTCGACCCTGTAACTCTCTTCTTTAGCCAACCAATCCCACTGTTCTTGTGATGCCTGGACGAACTTCTGGAGATGGGGCCTTTTGGCGAGTCTCCCAAACTCGATTTCTTTCCTAAACCAAGCAAGGTATCACGTACACATGTATTGGCTGTTAAGTATTGACACTCGCTCCAAATTTGTCGGATGACTGCTTCAGGAAACTGTCCGTTGGGCCCGATCTCGACTACTTGGCCACTAAGATCTTCATCTTTCGGAACTATTTGGCATCTCCCCAACTGTCTCAAAACTCGATACGGGGCATAGGGTTGAATACTCCGGAGTCCCATCAAAAAGAAATGGGTTCCAGTGGCTGGCATATATATGATTTCATCCGCAGGAAACCATCCAAATGTCCATTCTATTTGGTCTGCAGTGACAGAATGAAGGCGTGCTATCCATTCTGTGACCCCTTCTGGTAAGCTGATTCCGTCAATCCTTGTGGAAAATTCCTCTATGCATGTTTTCTCTGTCGACCCATAACTCATAAATTGAGGACGACGACATAGGTGTTCAATCATCGACATTTGCAGCAACACATTGCATCCCTCAAAAAAGCTTCCCCCGGCTTTGCAGGCTGTGAGAGCGCGGAAGATTTCAGCTACTATCATGGGTGCGAGGGTGTTGTTGGCCTGAGTGAGTAAAGTGCTGACAACCCCAGATACTCGTATGTCAATGTTCCCGTCTTTTATAGGAAAAACCAGGAGTCCCAGAAAGGCTACCATGAATGCAAAACAGCTATGTTCTTCCCACTTAAGGCGGTTTCCTTTGCTACAGATTTTTCCGGCTTGTTGAACCCCCCTATGTGGCCATACCTATTGTATATAAACGCAAAGTACAAAAACCAGCTGCCAAGTCTGGATTGTGGACCCCCCTGCTTATTTTCAAAGAGTCTAGGAACCTGTGTACGGCTACGGCCTTTGGAGCAATTAGGTATTGATGTCTCAAAGGAATTTTGGGACCCCCGATGTATCCGGCTATTTCTTCCAATGTCGAGGTAAGTTCAGAATCCGAGAAATGAAACACGTTGTGAGTCGGGTCCCAGAATGCGACTAAGGCCTTTATGATATCCCCCCTAGGATTAATTTTCAGCAACCCAGTGAGGCTTCTCAGGTATAGATTGACTGTGTCGCGCCCTGATTCGCCCAAGTCATCCCACCACATGTACAACTCCAATGGGATCTTGTTTACAATTGTTACGTGTAAATTCTGACTTGTGCTCATTCTGCACTTTTATTAGGGTGGTTAAGCAAAAATCATGATTCAGTTAACTCAAAGATAACATGGACACTTTTCTCCTTTTCTTTTTTTTATTTAAAATAAAACCTGATTTTGCCAATATGGCCTTTCAGCACCTCGGGGTCGAAGATTTTAAGGCTGCGTCGGTTAACCGGTGAAAACCCAAAAATGACCTCAAGCGTCTGTTCTTGCAAAAATAGGCTTCCGGCGCCCTTTTAGGGACATTCGGCTATTTCTAGCAAAAATGGCGTCGCCCTAATTATTTTCAAATAAAATTCTAGTTCTTTTGGATATTTTCGCAAAATGAAGTTGGACCCGATGGGGGTTGCCTACGTATCTCACACCCTGTGGGAATCAAACTGGCGTAGTTCGGGCCAATAAAACAAACCTCTTTTGAAAACCAGACTCTTTTCGTTGGCAAATAAAACTATATATATATATATATACTTTCTCAAAAAATTCGGCAGAGTTTCGAAACTATTTGGACATTCGTTTTTTTCAAAACAGGCGATTAACTCTCCTTAACCCTCCTACAGCTATTTCGCTTTCCTCAAAAAGTCGGTCAGCATGCAAGTCCGAAGCAAGTAAATGCACAAGTAGCAAGTAAGATGCATTAGGGTGGTCATTTTTATTTTTTGGTACACCTGTCCTAGACAGACCCAACCCCTGTGTTGAGCCTCCAAAGTCAAATGCACGTGATGCAAACAAACATTCGTAATAGGGATCCGGCATGAAGCTGAGTTATTCTAGGTTCATAACCTGGGCATTTGTTCTAGACTGTGTACCCGAGCGGACAACTCGAGTCGAGGAGGGGGCTACGTACCGATAACCAAATGGTCATCCGGCTTAGTAACTTGTCCGGCCTCTTTCTTATTTCAGGGTATGACACTAACAGAATAGGGAGTCTCAACCAGTAAGCACATCCCCGGAGGCAAGAAGAGAAGGGTTCGGCACAGTTTATACACATTCGGATAATATCAAAGCGGTAAAAGCATCATTTAGCACATTAGGCCCAAACATGTAACAAAATCAGATAAAGCTAAATATAACAATTTATCTAACCTCGAATTTTGAACCCTGAACCAGAGATTCTGGGTTAGGTCCCCAGCAGAGTCGCCAGAGCTGTCACACCACCTTTTTCCTACACCCCCGAGAAGGGCGTATAAGGGAGTTTTTCCAATTAAAGTACAATCGAAACAGGATTTATTATTTAATTCAGAGTCGCCACTTGGGAGATTTATGGTGTCCCAAGTCACCGGTTGAATCTCGAATCGAGGAAAAGATTAACTCTGTTTAACAGTCTGCGCACCAGAAATCCGGATAAGGAATTCTGTTAACCCGAGAGAAGGTGTTAGGCATTCCAGAGTTCCGTGGTTCTAGCACGGTCGCTCAACTGTCATATTCGGCTTAATTATCTGATTTTTATACAATTATGAACTTATGTGCAAATTTTAACTTTTAACCGCTTTTATTATTATCATTATTATTTTAACAGAGAATTGCAGCATTGTGAAGACGTATCTCGAACCACGTCACATCAATGTACCCGTGGTTATCGACACATTTCGACTCCGTTGAGATTTGGATTTGGGTCACATAAATGTGCACCCGAGTTTAAGAAAGTAAATTATTAAAGTGCGCGCCTAAAGAGATTAGCGTATTATTATTTTGGGGAAGGTCGTGAAGTTCGGCTAAACGGCCCATCCCGCATTCTAAATATTTAAAATAACCAATTGTTGAGGGCCCCGCCGTTTGTACGTTTCATTTGGTGAGGCTCGTCTCATATTTTATTTGAAAGGATATCCTAAAGCGACTAAGATTTTCCTATATTTTTCTCTGAAGATAAAGAAAAGGTCCTAATTGGTTAATTTTAAGAGCTACTTCCCCATTTAAGAAAGAAACTTATGATTAATCCGCATCGGGCCTCCAAGGCCTACCCGTGGGACAGCCAGCTTTCATCTCCAAATCCAAGCACCGCTTTTTCGGCCAGTTAACTAATTAGCAATGATTACAATTATTATCTTAATAGCACATTACCATTAATCTCCAATTTCGTTTTAACTATTGACAATGGTCTATTGCTATCAGATTGAAAACACGTACCATAACATTATTATTACAACTAAAGTGTGCTACTTATCTAAACTGCAACCCTCACTAATGACAACATTGTCTAAACTTACATAGATATACGCGTTATGAAATATATAAAAGAGAATTTCATAAGAGTACTTAGATACAAGCTTGATTCTTAACAAGATATGAATAACGGATGCGCTCTTAATTAATAACCACATTTAAACCCATACTTACTGATTTCAGCTCAATTTTATTAGTGCAAGTGAAATGCATGAATTCGAAAAAATACTTTGCTGTTTCAGCTTGCAGCTTGCTTCTAATTTCAAAATTATACTACAAAACAACACTAAACCAATATGACTATTACATAATCATATTCCAAAATCCAAATAGTCCCAGAATCAAGCAGCCCAAACAACTTATAAATAGTCCTAATTATACAGTCGTCTATTATTCATAGAATATAAAACAGTCCTAGTTCAAATCCGTGCAGTCCATAACATGTTAACAATCCAACTAGTTAAAAACTAAATAAGTACAACATTTAACGAACTATAACTGCAAGTATTCAAATGAACTCGACTCTGGCATAAAAATACATTTTTCACTCCAATATTGAACTTACATAAAGGGAATTCGAAGCATGTACCTGGGATTTACAACAATGAAGAAGGAGTAGTCAGTAGTAGCAAACAACAGGCATAACAGCAGATTTGGAGTTCAAACAGCCACGAACACAACCAGTTCAGCCCAGAACACATAGCAGAAATAACACCCAGCACAAACAATCCAAAACCCAGGAATGAAACCAGAAAATACCAAGCAGTTCACAGACAGGAGCAGAATGTATTCAGAAATGAGACAGGAGATTAGATTTTCTGATTTCTGTTCCCCAGATTCTCAAATAAAGACACTCAGAACCTCAATTAAACAGTAACAAACTGATTCTGATTTTCAGTAGTAAAGAAGACCTCACTTTTTCAGTATTTAGCTCTCAACCTATTGAACCCTTTTAGGGTAAAACTCAGCTTGTATTTCACTATTAAACTCTGAATTTCTGATGTCAGAATCCAGCCTAGACTTTCTTACTCTACAACTCTGACCCTTTCAGATTCCCAACCCCTTAAGATTTCCAGAATGTTTTCCTTCTTAAGGTCTGCCCAAAAGAACAGCCAGACCAGACTCAAAAGCTTGAAAAAGAACTGATTTTCTGCTCCCAAAAACCAGCCCTCAAACTGTGTAAAAAAACTTGTACTGTGTAAAACCTCTCCTCTCCAGTTTTTTTTTAGAATCCTTCCTAAATCTGTCCTAAGTGACTCTATTTATAACCAAACACTAACCCTGCCCCCTCTACCCTATCAGATTTTCTGCCCATGATATTCCTTTACAGCCCATTATCAAGTGTCATATGCCCAAAGGTATGGGCAGCTCATAATATTCAATTAATCCCCCATGCTTTTATGTTTTGTTCCCCACTAATACTAAACAATTCATTAGTTTAATGGTACTTTAATACTTAGTGGATAGAACACTCAAACTACCTATTTCTTCCTGTTTTCAATTCCCAAATTACCCTCTAAAGCCCTGAAATTACTGTCCTACCCCAACCCCTTTCAAT
Organism: Nicotiana tabacum; assembly: GCF_000715075.1. Classification (NCBI taxonomy): domain Eukaryota; kingdom Viridiplantae; phylum Streptophyta; class Magnoliopsida; order Solanales; family Solanaceae; genus Nicotiana; species Nicotiana tabacum. Next base: position 145,425,361 of record NC_134085.1, read on the forward strand.
CTGTACCAAATCCATTAGATATAACCAATTCAACTAAGTTAAGAATCCTAACCATTGACTAAGCTAAGGCTCAAAGGTGAACTCAAGTCCAATTCATATCAGACCCCAAACATTGTTATTTAACTCAGCAAACTCAAACAACAAATGAATTCAAACCAGATCAAAATAGCATTGCAACAAAATGAAGGACATGGTGATTCAGGGAATAAACTAAACATAATTCCATGTTAAACCTAAATACGAACAACACTGTAAATACATTAAATGAAAACACTGAATTCATATACAAAGTGATGGGCAATCACAGATGACATACTTTAAACTTACAGTAATAGCGAGCAATTACGGGAATAGCTACAGTTTATACAAAACTTACTAATACTGACGGATTCGAATCATTCAAGAAGACAAAGAAGAAACAAAATACAGAGTAAGCACAAAACGTTCGAATTTAACAAAAAATAAGAAAGGAGTGGAGGATGAATTTACTGAACAAAACTAATAGAAAAAGAAAATAAAACGAACCTATCAATTAAATGGCGCCTGGGTTCGAACCTCCGATGCCTTTTGGACTTGGGTCCAAGACGGACCCTAGTCGAGTGTTCCTGGACGAGAACACATTCGACTAAGGTCCGTTTTGACCTCAGTCTCTGAACTAGCTTCAGATCGCCATTCTGAAACCCTTGATTCGAGACTTCCCGGGGTGATTCGACGCAGACTAAGGGTGGTTTGGGAATGAGGGAGGTCAGGGGGTGCCAGGGTGTGAGTTTGGTGGCATATGAACGGATTAGGGTTTGGGTCGATTCCTTTGACCTAAGATTCGAGGAGCTCGGGGGTGATTCGAAGGAAACTGAGCGTGGGACTGGAACGAGGAAGTCTTGGAGAAGCTGTGGTGTGAAATTGGAGGCTGTTGGACGAGATAGGGTTCCGGCCTGATTTTCGACCTAGATTCAAAGCACATGGCTGGGATTCGAGGGATAAACGTTAGGGATTCGGAATGGGGAGGTCGAGGGGAATCAATGGTGTAATGATGGGGTCGTTTGGACCACCGGAACCGCCGTGAGGCGATTTTCGGTGGGTGGAGGACGGTGGTTGAAGGCGGCGGGTGTTTGGGGCATGTTTCTAGGTCAGAGACGAAGGTGAAGGGGGTATGGCTTAGGGGGCGGGGTATGGTTTAGGAATATATAGCGGGGTGAGGATTTAATCTTGGCCGTTGGATCATTCATGATCAACGGCCTTGATCACTTTACTAAGGAGGAACGGTGTCGTTTGGAGTAGTACTGGGGCGGTCTGGGTATTCGAGTGACGGGTCGAGGTCGGGTTGGGTCAAGGCTTTAGGACCGTTGATCAAGTTAATTTCAACGGTCCCGATTGAAAGGCCTGAAACGGCGTCGTTTGGTTGAGGCTGGAGACGGACTGGATTGGGGCGGGTATTGGGTTGACTTGGGGTGACATTGGGCCTGGATTTTTTCCTTTTAAAACTGGCCCAGTCCGAAATGTTTTACCCTTCCTCTCTTGTTTCCTCTTTTCCCTTTTACTTTCTTTAACTCCTCATTACCCCAAAAATTCTAAAATAAATTGTAAAGCCAAAATTAACCTAGAAAATACTAATCAACCCTTAATAATAATTATCACACACAATTAAATATCAATAATAAATAAAATCACACAATTTGACATTAAATGCTAAAATGCAAAGTAAATTATTTTTTTGTGATTTTTCATTTTCGTAAAACCAATCACTGGTTAATTAATCCTAAATTGTAAATGCGAATGCAACACATATATTTTTTGTATTTTTCTTGATCCAAGTAGAAATAAACATGCACAGACAAAACACAAATAAATCATAAACAACACAAAACCATTTTATTTTGATTTTTTTTGGAATAGTTCTCATAGGGCAAAAATCACGTGCTCACAGTCCAAACGGTCAGATGAACCGTGTCCATATAGAATAGTCGAGCCTCGATGGCAAAACATGTACTCATGTATCAATTATTTGAAGAAGCATTCTGTTTATATCAAAACACTTTGTGTTTCAAAATAAGTCTACTATTATAAGAAACTCTCACTTATAATCCTACGGGAAACGACTCAAGAGCCGGAATGCAAATACACCCCCAAATACTTGGGGACTATCATCGATAGTTAGCACAACCGAGTCATCGAAAACTCGAACTCATAAGACCTCAAAGAGGCATCCCCTCAAAACAAAGGACAAGGCCAATATACTCGGGGACTAACTTTTCGGACAAGTTCGAAAAGTTATCGGGAAACAAGCCCAAGTAACATACCCGAAGGCTACGACCATATTAAAGACTACGGTCATATAAAAAGGCTACGGCCAAAATAATACAACTCGGAGACGTCCTACTTCCGCTATAAGTTAAATGCGTTCAAATACTTTAAAAAAACGGTTAAATCAGGCTACCCTCGGCAAAAGCAAAATATAAAGGGCTTTGATAAATTCATCCCTCGACTAATTTAAAGGCTTCGATAACATCAGCCTTCGAGAAAACCTCAAGAGGTATTCGATTATGTTTCACAAACTAGTTACTAATAAGATTCCGATACGTCGAACCTTTAAAAAACCCAAACGGGTACAAAAAATACATGCTAAGGAATACAAAAATTTTCATTAAGTCTTTTAGCCGAAAAGAGGGAAACATTATAGCCACTTTAGAGCCCGAATCGGCCCAACTTAAAGAGCCTAAGGGCCGATGTATGAGAGCCTAAGGTCCAACTTAAAAAGGATTAAGGGCCAAAACATATAGAGGTTGAGATCCCGTTCTCACTCAACTCAAACTCGAGAATTTCGACATCCTGAGCTCACATCAAATAAATTTAAACTTAGCTCGAGGATTAATAAAACCTTAAGGGGTATTGTATCAACCAATAAAAAAAACCTAAGGGTTTATTATGTTCTGATTTCAGTACTCGGACTGATCATTTAAGTTATACAATAAAATTTCTCACAGATAAAGACAAAACGGAATTCAACACAAATTAGAGATAAAGCAAAAAGGTTCCTTATATTCACAAGAGTTGATTTACAAAGTATATTTACAACGCCCACGAGAAGCCCTTGCACAAAAAAGAAAAGGAGAACCTAATCTATTTTCGGGGTCACATCCTTTGGAGCGTCATCCTCAGGAACTGCACCTTCGGTAGCTTTATCTTCGAGAACCCCCTCTTCTTTGGAGGAATCTTCTTCACCTTCCCCGTCCCCAGAGCCACTCACAACATCCTCGTCATCGGAAGAGACAAGAAACCTGGCATCGATTTCCCGCGCCTTTGCTTCGGCTATCTCTTCAGCAAGGTCGAATCCTCGGGCGTGGATTTCTTTGAGAGTCTCCCTCTGGGCTTGGCACTTGGACAAATCATTACTCCATTTTTTTCCGGTCGGAGGCCTCCCTCCGCTCCGCTTGAACAACTTCAGCATCTCTTAAGTACACGACAATGGTCTTGTCAGTCGTGGCCTTCGTCTTCCAACTTCAGCCTTTGCGTGTGCAGCTTTGGCCCGGGCTCTAGAAAGCTCCGCCTCTAACTCCTCGATTTTCTTGGACTGGGCCAAACCCTTCACTTTAAGGCCTCAGAGTTGAGTTTCAGCTGAGGTCAGTTGGGCTGTAACAACTTTCTTATCGGCAGCGAGCTGATCTATATTCTTTTTCCATCTATGGTAGTCAGCCCTAACTTGGTCAACCTTGCCCCGAAGTTTCCCAATCATCTCCAACTTCTGCTGCAGCTGAGACACCAAAGTATTAGCCTCCGAAGTAAGGTCAATAAGGCCATACTCTGTTAAAATTACAGTTACCTGCTCATCTAGCTCGGTCTCATTTTTTTGAGCTTGGCCAATTCAGCCCGAAGGTCCTTAAGCTCTTCCTCCTTTTGGCCACATAGGAGCCTCACGGCCTTCTCTTCACCTGAAACTTTCCTGAGCTCGGCTTTACATAGGCTCAGCTCAGCTCTAAACTTGGCAATGGCCTATACATGAAATGAAGACATATCAATCAAAGGAAAGGAAAGAAAGAAAAACTTATAACAATGAACGTTAGTATTTACCCGAGAGAGGAGATGTTGAGCCTCTTCGAAGATGGTGGATGCATCATTAAGGTCGGTGGCATCATCAACCCCGACAAAGCAACCCTGAAAGGGGACTTCTTCAAGGACCTTGCTTGGATCGGGCGTACGTAGAGCGTTAGCATCTTCGATTGCCTCCTCGGAATAAGATGGTAGAGAAAGAGAGTGACCCATTGTCATGGCCCCGAGTTCCTCACTTGAGGCTCTTTGATTAGCATCGGCCCTCTCAGCACGTGTCCCCTCCGGCATGTTTGGTGAAAGAGGAGGGAAAATTTCAATCTCGGGGGACTCAAGGGTTTTACCTGAGTCTTTCTTCGGAGTTCCTTCACCAGGAGGAAAAGTTTCAGGTTTTGAGGGTTCGGCGGCCTCGACTGGTTTCCTAGTTTGGGGCACCAGCGCCGATTCTGCGCCCCCGTTCTCCTCATCCTTTGGGAGTTGAATAGCAGAATCCAACTCCACGTGGGCAGGTTTCTTCCTTGACTTCTGAGTAGGGGGCGACTCGTCCTAGGTATCTTCGGGTTTTGATGCCCTCTTTCTTTTACTATCCTTCTTCGATTTCGGTATCGAGGACACAGTCTTCTCCCCGGACCCAGTCCTCGAGTTCCGAGATAGAGTGAGGTGTCCAAGAAGCAGCTGCAAATACGATTAAAATATTATGAAATGAGGAAGTTGAGTATGTATAGACATTGAGAAGAAGGGAACCACTTACAATTAAAATTCCATCTTTCTAGGAACGACATTTTGTCCCGAGGAATGACATCCGAAGTCCTCACTCTGATGAATCTACTCATCCAACCTCGATCTTCGTCTTCATCGTTGCTAGCAAAGAAGGCTTTCTTTGTCCGACATTGCAGCTTGATGAGCCCTCGGAATAGCTGGGGCCGATACAACCGAATAAGATAGTTGAGGGTGAATTCCAACCCCTTGGCCTTTCCAGAAAAATAGCGCAGCATGGTCATGATGCGCCAAAAGGAGGGGTGGATCTGACCAAGGGTGACCTCGTATTTTTTACAGAAGTTGATCACTACCGGGTTGAGGGGACCCAGTGTGAAAGGATAAGTGTAAACGCTTAAAATCCCTCCACGTGGGTAGTGATGCTCTTCTCGGGGCCCGGGATCTCAACCACAACCTCATCTCCCCAGCCACAGTCCTTCTTCAAATCTTTGAGGTACTTCTCCGATATCAAACTAATGTATCGAAATGCATGCTCGCATCGGCCTGGGACATCGGGGGATTTTCAATATTGAAGTCCTTCTTAATCACGCAAGGGTCGGGGGTGATTTCTTCAAGAGTCGGCGACACCACCGATTTGGCCGGCTAGGATGTAGAAGAAGATGACACTTTATCTTTTTTGGGGAACTAATTTGGAAGTTTTAGCCATGACTCTAAGCTAAAGAACACGGACGGTGGCAGAACGTGGTGTTTTACAAGAACTTGGCATTTTTCGGTGCTTAAAGGGGCAGTGGAAACAACTGATTGTAAGAAGAGATGAAGAAGTGAAAGATGAGATGAAAGAATAAAAAATTTTATTCAAAGGAATAGCCTTATATTTATAAAAGGGCGACGACGGTTCGGCGGTACTAGTGGACGACCAGTACTGACGTGCATTTAATGTTTTAGGGAAGCGGACCGACGGCACGTTTCAGTCACTTCGAGTGCCTGGGTCATAGAGATGACATCATCGTTATGGACTCTGAAAATTGAGGTTCAAACCGTTTCTTATCATCTTATTCTAAGAAATGCGGGGACTATCTATATACGGTCAAAATCATATGCCTCTGATTTATAGGCTCGATGGTCCGTCCTAAGCTCGAGTCTGGGTGAGGTCGAGGTCGAGATCGATGGACCAAACTCGAGCTCGAAGACAGAGTGCAATGCCCGAAGATAGGAATACCGGGGCCAAGTATGCTCAACCCCGAAATAGTACCGTTATGGATTTGTAACAAAATGAGCTAGATTCCTGTCACGTCCCCAAGATCATGGCGCAAATCCCGGAATAGGATTGTACGATTCCGTACTAGGCGGTTAGACAGCTGTACCAAGAATATTCCTTACTGTAAATAGAAATATACCTTATTTAGGGTTTCCCTATTATATAAAGGGGACCCCAATCATTTGTAACATGATTTATTCATTGAGAAAAAAGATATACTCTCTACTTTTCCGCCTACTGTTCATCAGAATTGTCCTTTAGCTCTACTGCTCTTACTTTACTTTTCTTGCTTTATTGTTTTTATTATTCTAAGCCCACCTCGAGGTCACTACTGCTGAGTAGTATTGGTTTGATTCACTTATTTCTTTCATTTCTACTTCGTATTTCTTGATTATCAATTGGTATTGAACTAAATCACATATCTTTAAAATCACTAATCAAATTTAATTGTTACTCGTATGTTCGAGGTAAACACTTTACCTATACACATTACATGAACCAAAAAGGTAAAGGAATAGTTAGTTTTTGTGCTGCAATTTTACGCTGTACACTGCTTTTCCTCATAGATATACAAAAGTAAAGCCAAGAAGTTCATGCGCAAGTAATATCCCTACAGGCATTCATTCGTTTAAAAAAACTATGGAAAGCAAATGTAACAATGTCCAAATAGGTGATACACTGATAGTCCTACAGATGATGCAGTAATTTTCTATGCGCAAATTATTGGAATTTATAGTTGCTGGATATTTACATGTATAAATGGGACTGGATCAATGATTGCTGCTGTTGCTGCACCATGTTAACTTAGATTCTGCCTCAATGCATGATTGGAAGGTTCGATCGCAGCACTATCTCTTGAAATGGTTGATGCCATCACAGGCTAAAGTTCCTTCAAGATCACCAATAATTCGTGATATACGAACTTCAAGTCCTCTCTGTACTTCCCTAAAATGTGTTCTAATACCATCCGCAAACCGCTTCACATCGAAGCTTGCAGGTGTATCAAGCTCTTCTGCAGCTCCTACAAATCCAGAAGCAATCCTTGTTTGGACTTCCATCAATTTCTGTCCTGTTGCTACTATGTATCTTTGCAGCTGAAATGTTTCTTCAAGAAATTGCTCTAGCATCTTAGTTTCTTCCTTCGTTTTTCGTGTAACTGAACTTCCGCAATTTACATTCAGGTTCTTCTCATGCTGCATATCACGCACACACAAAAAAAGAAATGTAGCATAGATAATTTGACAAATTAAGCTACAAAGATGTTCTCCTACTTAGTTAGGACGTACCATCCGCTTGCATAGATCATCAATTTTCGTCTGAAGGGACTCGTAACGAGCAACTTGTTTATTCAATAAAGACATCAATGCATAAAATCCTCCATATCGTTCATTATCATTGTTTTCACTATTTCCAGGACGTTCTTGCTTTCCTATCAACCTCTCGAGCATGATAAATTGCTGATTCAGCCTCTTGATTTTGTATGAAACTCCAAGAGCATGCAAATCCATTTTCCATAAAGATTTCTTCTTCTTAATATCACTATCACCTTCTGAAGTTGATGATGTTACACCATTCTGAGCATCCTCAGTACTGAAGTGTTCTTCCCTAGAACTAGCATTCATATTTGAGGCTCCATTCTGTAGAGTCAAAATTATGTCTTTTTGGGGGTTATTTGTTCTGGTGTCAACTTTTCTTCCATTCTTTACCTTTTGAGATATTTCCTCAGGATTGTTCTTTGTTTCTTGCTCTTTCTCTCCTTGTTTTGTCTTTATAACTGCTACATTGGACCAAACTGTATGATTGGCTAAGCCCTGGTCTTTTGGACAAGCATTTGCATTGGACTTTTGGGAATCAAGAAAATACTCAGCTAGTTGCTGCCTGAGGGATTGTAATTCTACTTCTCGATTCAATAGCAATCCATCTAACTTCATATTTTCTTGCCGGAGCTGAACTAGATCATGATCCAGCACTTCAATATGCGACTGTAACCTCTTTGATTCCAGTTCCATACTGAGCAGGCGCCAACGGAAAGCTTCTAACTTCTCATCTTTGAGTCTCAATTGTTCAGCAAAAGCATCAAGCTCCATATGATGCCTCTGATCAACTGCAATACTGTATTTTTCAGCCTCTGATCGAACCCAATTCTCTAAGTCCTCAACATCATTCGTGAGTACTGCATAAAAAGATTGAAGTGAATACATAAAACAGCATAAAACAAAAAGAATGAGAACTCCATATATTAAAATTCTGAAGGAAACAAGAGATGTAGTCTTACTTTCTTGAGTCTCCTCAGTAAAGAATCTATCAGAAATATGAGAAAATAGTTCTGGCTCTTTTGTACACTCAGGCTGCTCATCGATAAGATAATCCGTCTTTTGTGATCTGCTTTTTCCAGTCTCCAACTTTGGATTCATACGTTTGTAGAGCATACTTTTTAATGAATGTCTCTCATACCTAGACTCAGAAGCTGATTTCCATCTCTCCATCTCTAGTTCAGCTTGTTTTTTCTTGGCTTTTGATAATTTGATCTCTTTTAAAAGCATTTGTTTCTCTGCTGTGTCCAATTTGGCTTTCCTAAGCATAGCTGACAATATTTGATCTTTCTGGTCCAAGTCCTTGCGCATTTTAACCAGCTCCATGGATAGTTTTTGAGTCATCAAGATCGACTTCTCCTTTTGCTCCAGCGCGGTATTAAGCTCTTGCTTCGCTGCTTCAGCTTGTCTGAGGGCGCGCCCCATCTCCGCCTCAAGCTGCCGTTGATTAGACACCAGTTCAATGAATGCAGTCTTGTGTTTAGAGATCTCATTAGAATGCCTCTGAGCATCAAAGTTTGCATTGTTTCTCAATTCTTCTGCTAAAGCTTCAGCCTTTTTCATCTTTTCTTCAAAATCATAATTCCTTTTCCCTTCTTCCTCTATGATTTTATCTTTTGACTGCAACATTACATTGCTCTCCTCCAACTTGTTATTCAAATCAGCAATAATTATATCCTTTTGCTTTTCAAGAACTCTCAATTCATTCATAAAAGCACCAATTTGCTGCCTAAGTTTCTTCCTCTCATTGAACCAACACTGTTCTTGTGCAGCATATATACCAACAACTTTCTCATTAGCTTTTGCATCTTCCTTTCTTAAGCTCTTCAGTTCTTCAACTTTTTTCTGTGCATTCTCAAGTTTAAGTAATAACTCAGACTCTTCATCCTTGAGACAGGAATTTGAGACACCCTTTTCTTCCATTAATCAAATTATGTTCTCTTCCTTAACAAAAAGTTTCAGAAAGAAGAATACATCATCAGTGCATTTGGTTTTTTTAAGTTTGAAACATAAACCACTCCTTTATTATCATTTCATAAGTTGCTTCTCAACTGGGATTTTAGGGGGAAAACAGTGGCGGAGGCACGAATTTTACCAAGGGGTGTCAACATCTAAAAAAGTAAACACAAAAAGAAAATAAGGGGAGTCAACATATAATATTTATACATAAAAATAATTTATTTACCTAGCAAAACAGCGCTACGGGTGTCGCCCCTTAGCATAAGGTGGCTCCGCCACAGGAAAACGGGAAATTGAAAAAAAAAAGGTTATTGTAGAGATAATGGAAGAGGGAGAAATAAGATCCCAAATTACATTTTTAGTTCAAGAGGTGGAAGACCATAAGACATGATAAGATGAAAGAGACAAGAACTTCTTGTGGTCCAGCTAAATATTTGAAGTAAATTAAAAAAAAGAAGGAAAAGAATGGTCTTATCATCATGTATCAAGAATCTGAAATGACATTCTTAAAAAGCTAACACTAAACAGGTTACAATGCAGAAATTTTACTATAACTTAAAAATTCAAGAAACAGAAACTTACAAAGAGTGAGCTCAAGATTTCTTCAGCTGACAAACAAAAGAACCCCACAATTCTGAGCTAATAATATTGATGAATTATAGGACTAAGAATTCCAGCTTTTAAGCATGAGGGAGAAGTCAGTCACAAGGAAAACAGCAGAGTTTGGTACCATTTCTGTTATCCAAATGTATAAGTTGACAGAAAATGCCAAAGGCATGGACTTTACACTTGTTATATGTCTGCAAAATTAGTTAAAAAGCTCTGCCGCTATAACCGAGTAAAAGGAGAGAAAAAAAAAAATCAAGAATTCTGTTCCCTGGTTTTCAGTGAAAAAAGCTGACCCATAAAAGCCCCACTTTCGCTACTCCTTTATTTATTTTTTTGTTTTTCCTTTATTTATTTTTTCTTGCGTTATGGCCACTGAAATAGAGGAAGCAAAAAAGCTAGATTCCTGGGGAAACTTGTCACTATTAATATTTAATATTACTAAGAAAATTAAAGGTCAAATTAAATTAAATAAAAGTACATCTCTATCTAGCTTGCAGGCCCACGAAATATTGAATCTTGCCAGGGTGTCTTGGTTGTACATACTACATACATGTATTTCAACATTTGCAATTTTTATCTTTCTTATTAATTTCTGCACCAAAACAAAAAAACAAAATCTTTCTTATTATTATCTTTTTCCTGACCCTTTTATATTTGAACTTAGGGGACGTTTGGTTAGGAACCAAGTTTTTTTAAGATTAATTATTCCGGGATTAGTTATTTCGGAATTGTTATTCCCCCTCCTATAGGGATAAAAATAACTACAATCTTGGGACAACTAATCCTAGAATGATTTATATTGCGATTTTATCTCAATAAAATATGGGATAAACTTACCTCAAATTTAATTTCGGTATTAATTATCCAGTACCAAACAAGCCCTTAGTACCTAAAATTATGTCCTGTAAAAAATTAGTCAGAGATTCAAGACCGAAGCTTGAAAATGAAGAAACTCCTAATATGAAACATTTTTCTTTTGGGGGACATGCAAATTCAAATTAATCGTGCTAGTAAATTTCGAATATAGAAGCATGACGCAAAACAAAAAACACTCCGAAAACATTTTCCTTAACTTCGATTAATCAAGTAGGTTTATGCTTTGGAAGACTGACTTTAATATGTCACCCACTCTAATAAATCTAGGTTGTCTGTTACTTCTACTAATATATACTCCATCCAATCCACAATAAGTGATCAATTTGCTTTTGGCATGGCCATTAAAATATACTAAATTCTACACTAAAACACCTAGTATGACTAAACTACCCTTAATTAAATATTTAATGTGAGGAGTAAGAAAACATTTTAGGAATATGTACATAAGGGTAATTTTGTGAAAACAAATTGAATTCTTTCTTGATTATATAAATTGACACTTATTTTGGACCAAAATAAAAAAAACAAATTGGTCACTTATTGTGGACCGGAGGGAGTAATATATATATATATATATATATATATATATATATATATATATATATATATATATATATATATATATATATATATATACTTAAAATTATAAGGTTATTTTTGTAAACCGACATTGTATTCATGCTTTTATAATAATATAGATATAGATAGATATAGATATATATACTTTGGATGATCTAATTCTGTACTAATAACATTGCTTATAATTGTAGGTGTAGGCAAAAAGTCCAAAGAGTTGGCTACTGGGGTCCCTAGCACATATTCTCTATAAATGAGTATAATTTGAACATAATAGCAACGATTTTTGCAGAATTAAAAACAGCAAAATCCATATTGAAGAGTGACAATGATGTGAAGCAATAATATGTGAACATAAAAAACGAATGATGATTTTTGTAAGTTCACTATATGTGCATGTATTAGTGACTGGTCCAATTGATGTTGTATCTCTGAGGGAGCATTAAAGATACCAAGTAATGCAAATTAAACCTATTGCTTTCAGTTCTTCATCATCAAATTTCATGATGAAGCCACCCCAGAAACCAGGTCCTTGTGGGTCCAACTACACAAAAAAAAAAAAAATTAAGACCCCTAAAGACTAGGCTAGTGTTTGGACATAGATATGATTGAAACTTGAAAAAAGAGTTTTTGAAGTTGAGTTGAAAAAGAATTTTTTGAAAGTTGAAGTTGTGTTTGCACATACATTTTATACGAAGAAAAGTTAAAGTTTTATGAGTGGAAGAAATTTTTTCACCAAAACTTGGGAATTTTTGAAATTTTTTCCCCCCAAAACATGATCAAATTTCATAAACAAATCATGTTTTCAAAACTATTTTTAAAAAATTGAAGCCAAAACCTATATACCTCAGTAGGATTCCTTGATAGTGCAAATTTAATTGTATAATTAAAAAAAAACATATTTCGATCGAAATTCAATTGACCGACCGAAATTGGTCGGTTTTTGCTCCCGGCCAATATTTTTTCAACGCATCCAATTCGTTCGATTTTTGGTCGGTAATCGTCCAAAATCGAGGTTGATTGTATGGTTAGAAAAGAGCTAGTAGTTTTTTTTTTCTTTTTTAAATTCCCTCCCAAATTAGGAGGATATATAGTGTTTCCACATTTCCCCTCCAGGATGACTCGAACCCAGGACCTAATGGTCGTGGGTGGATGTGCGTTACCAACTGAGCAAGCCTCACTTGTCATTTTTTTAGTAGTGCACTCGTGGCGTTCAATAGTTTTTTTAACTGGCTTTGCTACCACACTAGACTTTTCTTGTATTATTCTGATTCAAAAGCCACTATATCCACAATTTAACTTTCTAACAAAAGGAATCCATTTGACTGCTCTTTGGCCAATGTTGCTCCATCACTGGGTTTTTACTTTTAAGTAGTAGTAGTAGTAGTATATTAGGGAGTAGTGGGTTTTCACTTGTACTAACTTGGCAGAGACCTGTAAAGAAGGAAAATTGCTGAAGAAAAGCTGTGCAGATCTTGTTAATTATTGGTAAATGCAGAGTTGGAAGAAAGAAAAGCCAATGACCGTACACTTTATATTTATTTTTCTAATCCATAATCATGATTTTGCACCCTTGAACGTGGCCTTTTGCTACATTAATGCTGGACTTGCCATCTAACCAAGTAATAATATTTGGACTATAACTTTTTAAGTATGCCAACCAAGTCCGTAATATAAATTATACTACAACTTTTTATATACAGTATATAAAATTATTATTTAACCTATAACCATTAATCAGTAATAAGTCTAACAACATTATACTTAATTAGTTATTAAAAAGAGAAATAAAACTTGTATACAGTATATTGATTGCTTAAGTTTGGTCAGGGCGAAGCTAAAAAGCAACTTACGAGTTCGGCCGACTCTTGTAAGATTGTTCTAAACCATGTATTTGCATTATGAAATTCACTAAATATGCATAAATTTTAAATTTGAAACTCAGTTACAAGTATTTGAAGTCGCTGTAATAAAATTCTGAACCATAAAGTTCAAAATTCCAAATCCACCTCTGAAATTGATATGTTGGAAATCAGATTTTGAACTTATTTTTGAGAGGGACATGCGCTTCTATAAATGTTGCAAGTTGCAAGGTATCTAAACTAATGTATCTGCTATTGATCAACTACTGATGATGGGCTTTATCTTCTGTGTATTAATACCTTACATATTCTCGTATTTCCTATATCTCTTATATTGCTGTTACTTTGTTTTTATGGTATTTATGTTATGTTATGGATTTTATGGTATTTTATGTTGTTTTATTATGAGTCTATTGATAGTACTAATATAGTGTCTCTTGTTGCCTCTTTGAGCCGAGGGTCTCCTGGAAACAGCCTCTCTGCCCCTCGGGGTAGAGGTAAGGTCTGCGTACATATTACCCTCCCCAGACCCCACTTGTGGGATTACACTGGGTTGTTGTTGTTGTTGCTGTTGCACATAAACCTAAAACCCAGTTGGTAGGAGTGGAAAGGGTAAAAACTTACCACACCGGGTGTTTACACCAAACCAATAGATATATGACATGTGTTTTGCATATGGACTTCAATCATTTAATCATGGTAAGTTATATGTATTTTAATTAATTAAATTAATTAATCATGGTGAGTTAATATAGTTTGGTGTAAATACCCGGTGCGGGTAATTATTTACCGAGTGGAAAGAGTCCGACACAATATGTGCAAAGGCCTAGGGATGTTGGAGGTTGAGGAAAGCAAGGGGATGGTCTACAACTTTAGAGGAGAGATGGACAAGAGGTAAGGGGTGAGAGTAGGATGAAGTTGGAAAAACAATAATATATCTCTATTTCACCAACGGTTCTATCCCACTTCCTCTCTTGAGTAGAAGTTTTGTGTTTGAGGTCTAAGAATAAAGAACGTGTTTCCCTTGCAATGTGTTGTATTCAATGTAATTCTTAATTAGTCGGGCTAGCCTTTTCAATTATGATGAAAAGCCATATAATAGATAATAACACATAACTGAATTCTTAATAAAATTAAAACCAAAATATATTGAACAATGAAATAATTTCAAGTATCGTAAATAAGCTTACTCACAGAAAAACTAAAAAAAATTATTATAAAAATAGAGAGATAAGATTTGTTTGAATTTTAGACGAGAAAGTATCATTCAAATTATGATAAAAAAATTCATACAATGGATTATATAACATAACTAAAATCATAATAGATAAAATCAACAAAAAGAATATATATAGAACAATGAAGAAGTTGCAAGCCCATAGAGATACTAGTAAAGCAAAATAAGTTGGCTGATTTTTGACAGGATGAAAAAAGTTAATTTTTTGAGGTTTAATTGTTCTTCTTCTCAAGCAATAATTTTATAGGGATAATTCGATAAAATTTATTTATTTATTTTCTGTCTTTAATTTAGTATACAATATACATATATTTTTATTAAGTCTCTCCGCTCTTTTTTATATTGAAACGATCTACGCACCGCACAGGTATTTATACTAATAGAAATAAAAAACATCTTTGATCCTAAGATAAAAGGGTTAATTAAAAAAAAAAAATCGTTAGTTTTGCGGGGCAAATCTTAGTCAGTTCACCAATGATAAGGGTGAAATTATGTACTATTTCTACTTTTCCTAGTTGATGGGTTCACTATCGAGTATCGATAAAGACATTTTTGAGACCAAATTCAAATAGAGGGTCAAATTTGTACTATTTTTTATAGTCGAGGGACATTTTTGGCCCTTTCCCGAAAAGAAATAGAGTTCATATTGTATGATAATTGTTTTTGTTATATACCAAAGCGGATATGCATTGCAATTTTTTGTACATTGTGCTGTTATATATGTACATTAGTGTCGTAAGAAGAAAATAGCTCTTAATTTGTTCAGCCCATTTTAGTTGGATAGATGAAAAGTCCAATATTCTAATTTTTGACGGAATACCCATTTAGATGGAAAAGATGGGCCAGGAGGAAATAGCTCGTAAAAATTGCACGGGGCTCCTTATTTAGTCGCGCTCATTTAACCTATACCCATATTTTTAAAATTATTTAACCTATACTCTAATTTTTACAATTTCAGGCCCCTCCTTCTTCCTGCTACCTGCTACCTGTGTACTCCTTTTTTCCTCCTTTCTTTTCTGAAAACACAAACAAAAAAAGGAGAAACTGAAAACAGGTCCACGAATGAAATCAAAACTACAAGAATTTCAGTTACTGATCAACATGAACAGGCAACTTGGTAGTCCATAATTCTAGCAGTGCTACTAAATATTACTGTTGTATTATACTTAGAATTGGATTCCTGAGAAAACAAAGTAAATACTAATAGATGAAGCTGAAAATGAGCTACTTCCATGGCTGTCCAGAAGCATCGTTACCTTAACGATCAAATATCTGAATTTCTACATCGCTAAAATGTATAAAATTTCAGTTTATTTAGTGCTGAAATTTTTACAAATGAACTAAATAACTTCAGCATCTTCTGCTGAAATTTTTGAAAAAGCTTTATGACAAAACTAATGAATTTTAGAACAAAACTTCAGCTTATTTAGTGCTGAAGTTTTTACAAATGAACTAAATAACTTCAGCATCTTCTGCTGATGTATTTGAAAAAGTTTTATGACAAAACTAATGTATCCAGGACAAAACTTCAGCTTATATAATGCTAAAGTTTTTACAAATTAACTAAATAACTTCAGCATCTTCTGCTGAAGTTTTTGAAAATGCTTTACGACAAAACTACTGAGTCCAGAACAAAACTTCAGCTAAAACATGTTGAAGTTCAACAAATAGAGAACAAAACTCCAGCTAGTAGAATGCTTAAGTTCAGCAATTACAAACAACTTCAGGCCCATCTACTAGAATGCTAAAGTTTGCGTGATTATCTTTGCTACTTCAGGCCGGTATGCCTGAAGTTTACGCGAAAAGTGGGTATGCTTGTAAATTTTTTTGCAAAGCGGGTATAAGTTAAAATGTGACCCAAAAAACGGGTATAGATGCAAATCCCCCAAATAGCTCTTAAGTTTTTCGGCCTGCTTTGCAGTTGATCCGAATACGTCTATTAACCGTACGTAAAATGCTACTTATGAATCATTGTTGGATGCGACGGGAGGTGACAAAATGGTTAAAAGAAAACAGTTATCCACCCATATTATCCATCAAAAAATGGGTTGGATAATGAACCATTTAAAAACGGGTCGAATATGGATAAAGAACAATTTTATCCACTTAGAAAATGGTTAACCAAATGGATAACTAATGTATTTAGGGGTGTTCATAAAAACCCGAAAAACCGAACCAAACCGAAAACCAAACCAAACCGACCAAAAAAAACGATACTTTTTGGTTTGGTTTGGTTTTGGTTTTGAATTTTAAAAACCGATCAAATTTGGTTTGGTTTTAGTTTTAATCAGAAAAAAACCGAACCAAACCGACTATAGGAGTAGCTATTTCAAATTTATTATTACACCTATATATATGTATATTATTATACAAAGTTTCAAAAAATTTATGGTAAATGTTAATAGTTTGCACCTTTAATATAGTTCTTTACCTTTACATTCTAGTTTGATTGGTAGTTTTCTTTTGTTTAGTGTAAGAATCTATTTCGTGTTAAAAATAACATATTTTTAATTGAGTCCTTAAATTATTCATCACTTTTTGATTCAATTATCATCAATATATTTTGGTAAATGATAGATTTCTCAAAGGACAATTAATTTGATAGTGTTACATTGAAAATGTGGTCGCCCAAATATGTGTTTGATAGTGTATATCTTATATTTAAGAAAAAACCGACAAATAACCGAAAAAACCGAAAAATCGACATAAACCGAATCGAGAAAAACCAACATAAACCGAATCGAGAAAAACCAACTTAACTGGTTTGGTTCTAATATTTGAAAAACCGACTTACTTGGTTTGGTTTCTTTTTAGGAAAAAA
The DNA here is from genome assembly GCF_000715075.1 of Nicotiana tabacum. NCBI lineage: Eukaryota > Viridiplantae > Streptophyta > Magnoliopsida > Solanales > Solanaceae > Nicotiana > Nicotiana tabacum. Next base: position 145,442,630 of record NC_134085.1, read on the forward strand.
TCGATCCAAACCGAACCATGAACACCCCTAAATGTGTTTAACTTTTACATTTGTAAAACCTCAAATTGGAGTTCCTCAAGTTTGGAAGACTAGGAATTCTCTCATAAGTGATCATATTTAAGAAGCTATGGATAATATGGATATTCATATTATCCGTCTCAAATATGGGTCGGGTCGGATAATTTATCCGTTTTTAAATTATCCGTTTTGACCCGCTTATATCCGATCCGACCCGCCCATTTGCCACCCGTAGATGAGATCTATAAATCGCATCCCATATTTGGACAATTGCATTTTTCTAAATTCCACTTCTATGTAGCATTTATTAATCGATTTTCAAGTGTACATTTTGGGGGAAAATCTTTTGAAGCGTCGCTCTCTTCCATGCTGCGTCGAACACTTACTTCTCCGGCACTCGCCGTCGCCGACCACCATTATTTATTTATTATTCTTATAGTGTTTTGACTGTTTTCTTTCATTTTCTAATCTCTACTTTTTGTTATTTTACATTTCTAGACGTCTTTGTTATTCCATGTTATGTTTCTAGATCTTTGTTATTCTATGTTCGTATCATTCTTACCAGTATTGCTAGTAGCATTCTTGTTTTTCTTTCTTAGATCTTTGTTATTACACATATTGTCTTTATTTTTTTTTTCTTGTTGTTGTTATTGTTGGTTGCTTCTTGTTTACTGTTCCTTAAGCCGAGGGTATACCGGATACAGTTTGATGTTGTTGTTGTACATTTCTAAACGTCATTAGGGATATTCTCTTGTTCCTCTCCTATTTGGGATCATTGATATGAAATAGGCGCTGGTGTTTGACTAATATATCAAAAGGGCTTGCTATGAGATCGAAGATTCTTACTATGATTAGTGATTGAAAAGACTAGTGAAACAAGTTTAAGTTTTAAAATAAAACATGCCTATTTGAAGTAATTGTTTAAAGAGTTATGTTTATTTTAGACAATTGTCGTTTAATAGATATTTGAGTTTTGAGGCATTATGAGTACCTGTTTTACACCTCCAAAAGGAATGGCAGTCAGTATTTTCTTGTCTTCTCATCATTCTGAAAATCAAATAATGTTCTTGAGGAAATTTAAGTTTTCATGAATTTGGAATTCGTTTAACTTTTTTAAATTCTGAAGAAATTCTTCGCAAACTGTGAGGGCTTACAATTTTTAATTAAAGACAGAGATTACTTTACCTGAACCATGAGTTTTATGTCCCCGCAAATTTTATTTTCCCAGCAAAAATCACACTAACACCACTATCTCAAATATCTGCTAGTAAGTGGTAATGATATTTAATTTTGATTTTCCATTTAAATTTTGACACCTGAATAGAATAGGATCATGAAATCTACAACTACACTACTACTGAGGTTCAAGTAAGAGCCCGTTTGGACATAAGAAATTTTCCCCCATTTTTTCGAAAAATTCACTTTTTTTTCAAAATCAGCATTATTTGTTTATAAAATTTCCAATTTTCACTTGAAAATGCATTTTGGAATATTTCGAAAATTTGAAAAACTTCAAAAATAACTCAAAATTATATTCATGTCCAAACACAATTTTAATTTTCAAATACCATTGTCACTTAAAGTTTTTTTTCACTTTTTTTTTAATTTTACAATTCTTATGTCCAAACGCCCACTAAGTCTTTGGTAGCAGGACTATAGCTTAGTATCTCGCTAGCTTCCAATTTATGTAAAATGTAGTTGATAGAGGTTAGTATATCTTGGTGTTTTCTCGCGTAAATGACTACTTTTGCATCGACTCTCTTTTTGGGAAATCGAAATATGTTAATCTGTGTTGCCCTTGTTATAGATAAAAGAAAATATGTAACTGATTCAACGGTGAGTCAATGAAGTTGAAATGGACCATGGAGCCAGAGGTCAGCCGATTACTAAATGATAAAAAGAAGGCGACAAGGAACAATTTGTTGTACCTTATTGAAAATAGGAATTTTTACCTCCCATAGCAATGGTTGATACCTTATTTATTTTAAATAAATACCCTTTTAAAAAATTATATTCCATAGGAACCTTTTGATTTTTATAGTCAAATATCTATTTATGGTCACTTCCTACTCTTAAGCCATAAAATATGCATGTATTATTTTTCTCTCTCATGTATAAGAATATCCATCGTTTTCCATATCTCTATTGTGTAAAATCCCTCAATTTCTCCTCCATTTTTTATTCCCAAATCTCAATCTCCAATGGACGAAAATCATCCTTTTTCTATACCCAATTCAGCTTCATCTCTGAAGCAAAAGTTGAAGAACTCCTTTTGCTTCTCATGTTGTTTTCCTCACCACCACCCTTCTCCTCCGCCTCCGCCGTCATCCTCCTATAAGAATCCGGCGTTGATTTGGGAACCCAATAACCTACCGAATTTAAAAGACAAGGTTTTTACTATTTTCAGCTTTGGATCTAACCGGCACAAGAGACAACACTCCTCCTCTACTGATCAGTTCTGTTATGATCCGTTGAGTTATTCACTGAATTTCGAAGATGGGTTTGATGATGAAGAAACCCCTTTGGGTAATTTCACTTCTCGACTCCCTCCTTCCCCGGCTGAGGAACTTGAATTCTCTGCTAATATATTTCAATGTATTTCGATGTATCTCGATGTATTTTATTGTATTCATTGTCTTTTTTTCGTTGTATTTTAATATATCCCGCTGTATTCTATATATTTCATTATATTCACTGTCTCGCTATAGTCCATGAATGTATTTTCATATTTTTTTTTAATTAATATAATTTATGTATTCAGATGTATTATATAATTTCTCTGAAGATTGCTATGTTTTTGGAGTGTTTTTCAGTTGAGAATCCTTTTTATAATTGGAAATACAAAATTTGTGTGTTATAATTGAGTTTGTTAAGTTATATTAAGTCTATTATGTTAATTGATTCACTTTCTCTTTAAATACAGTGTAATCCCCTATTTCACGCCGTGAATACAGACGAATACAATAATCTGCCCAGCTATAATCCCATGTTTCACGCCATGAATACAGTCGAATACACTCGAATACAAAAATCTATCCAGCTGTAATCCCATGTTTCACGCCATGAATACGGTCGAATAGACTCGAATACAATAACTGATTAGCTGGACTTCTATGATTCACGCCTATTTTTGCTATTGTATTCATGAATACAGTAGCTTAAATACATCTAATACATCTTATAACAAAAGAAAACGTATCTACAATCCGTAATATAGCAAATGGTATCTATAGATAGATAATTACCACTAAAAGATAGTGTTTTATGAAAATTTCTCTTGAAAATAAGTGACTCCTTGTTTAATTATCACGATTATAAAAGAAGAAATTACATTATATATCAGTTGGGCCATACAGCCCATTCGAAAATAGCCCATATTTGAAGCCCTTACCTGGTTTAGCCCAGGTTGTATATGTTATGAAATTTAGTTTTCACCCGGTAGCCCACAACTTAAAACAACGGTTTTAATATTTTAAATTTCAATTTCTCTGTTTCTTTTTCTCTCTCTTCCTCACGCTTTTCTCAGAGATGAAGGCAACCGACCTCGATCGTTGGGTCTCAAGTACTTTTTCGAGCTTTCACTCTTATTTTCAGGTAATTTTCGTTTCATTTTATGTTTTTACCACAGTTTTGATTTTGACTTTTGTTTTATTTTTTATTTTTTTTACTTTTCTGATTATGCCTATTTTCTTTACAATGTTGTTGTATTTTTCGTTTGATTTTGTGTTCTTTCTATCTTCGTTCTTGGCTTAAATTTGATGTTTCAGTTTGCATGGTTTGTTATTTCGACTTTTAGGGTAAAATTTTTTATTTTTTTGAGTTTTGTTACAATTTGGGAAAATTGGCCTCTGCTTTGTGTTCATGGCCTTTATTTTTTGTTTGATTTTTGTGTTTTCCTTCACTTGTCTTCACTTTTGTTAAAGCTTTGTTTGTTTGTTTTATTGTAGAAAATGCGTTCAAAAATACTTGCTTCTAAAAGCAAATTGAAGGTTGTTGGAAAAGGCGTTAAGTTTGATTTTGCGAAAAGATTGAGGGACTTGCCCTCAAGCCCTGATTCTGAAGCTAATGTGCATGTCCACCCCAGATAATGATGATTTTGAGTCTCCTGCTCCTCCTAAAAACTCGCAACAAGAGAGTAGTCGAATGACTCATTCGCAAACGAGGAATACTCCCACTCCAGTTAAATCATCGAGGGACTTGCCCTCAACCCCTGCTTTTGAAGCGAATATGCATGTCCAGGCTCCGGAGGATGATGATGATTTTGAGTCTCCTGTTCCTACAAAAAAGTTGCAACAAGAGAGCAGTCGAATGACTCGTTCGCAAACGAGTAATACTCTTACTCCGGTTAACATCGTTAGAATAAGGAGTAAGAAACGTAGGAGGCCTGAAAAATCAAAAGAAAAGTTGAAAGTTGATTTGGTTAATGAAGATGATGTAGGCCCCAGTGTTAAACCGAAAATAAGAAAGATCAAGGACGATGGTGAGAGTGGTCTTGATTGCATATCGAAAGAACAAAGGTTTTCTATTCGCTGCAAATTGAATAAGAGAAAAGCTAAGCTGAAGGTATTCCCTGTGTTGCTATTAATTTTATACATGCTTATATAATTTCATACAAAGTTATACAGCTGTTTATACATCTTTATACAAGTACTGCTACACTGATTTATACATGTTTATACAATGTTTTAGTATAGTTTTTGTTCCTGATCTATTTCTTGTTATTTTTACATATGCAAGGTTGGGGACTTCTATATACAACCAGTTGATCATTTCCACAACAGGATTAGTTCTCATGCCGAGACTGCTATTATGAGCATTTTAAAGCAATGTTTGACTGACACGCAGCTTCAAATGTTCCGTGCTAGTTGTTTTGGGTACTTCTTGGACCTCCCTCAATTTAAAATTCAAAATCAACTTATTCATTGTATACTATTGAGGTAAGTCGTCCCAGGACGGGAAAGGGAGTTGTGGGTGAAAATTAATGGTTGTTTGCTGCGTTTTGGCATTGGAGAGTTTGTTGTTGTCACTGGTTTGAAGTGTGTATAAGAAGATGCCACGTTCTATGACAAATCAGATGTCAATAGGTTGCTAAAAGAGTATTTTTCAGGAGATGGAAAAAAAGGCTATAACGAGGGAGCAACTTCTTGATCGCTTCAAGAAAAAGGACTGGAAGTCGGACGAAGATGCGTTCAAGATGGCCTTTATGGTGTTTGTCCATCATTTCATATTCTCATATGCCAATAATCATGGTATCAACAAAGATGATTTTGATATCATTGAAAGTGGTCAATATCAAACGTATGCTTGGGAAAAAAGTCATTTAAAGATATTTTAAAGACAATGAGGGACAGACAGTATGACTATTTGACAATGTATAGGCTTATGTTTGCCACTTGCATTACAAATATGATTTTTTGAGTGTTGCTCTATGGTTGACAAGCATCTCGCTGTTCGTGTTGGCACAAATGTGCCACGCATTCTTAATTGGAAAGTCACTGAAACTCCAACATATGCGGATTTGACTGGCGGGGTGATCATGTCTAGTATCGACAAGGTAAATATTTTGTACCATAATACTTCTTCATATATGATTTCAGTTTTTCTGTAAGTATGTATATTTATGAATATGTCACAATTTCCTTTTTCTACTATTGTAATCCAGTTTTCTTTTTGTAGTTGAACTATAGGAACATTTCCCCTACTCGTGAAGAGATGTCAACTCTGAACATCGACATATTTGTTGAAGTTAATGCCGATGATGTTGCATTAGGGGAGGTGCCTTCCTTTCACACTGATGATTTTGTCGCTGCATCTCCACCTTGTCCTCAGAATATGGAGCAACAGTCTAAACGACCTTATCCTCAGAATACGGAGCAACAGTCTAAACGACCTTATCCTCAGAATACGGAGCAACAGTCTAAACGACCTTTTCCTCAGAATATGGATCAACAGCCTAACCCGAGTTATGATCCTTCGGTGCGTATTGATCTGTTGAATGCTGAAGTTGAGAAGTTGAGGAGTGCTATTGGAAAGGTACTGGAGCTTTAGCTTTTCTGTAGTTTATCGGTAGTTTTTGTATATACATGGTTTTTTGGTTATAAACTTGTTGATTTACTTTTGTTTTTTTTTTGTTGTAGTTGACTGATACAGTTACGGCACTCAACAATTATGTAGTTTCTTCCTTTGAAAAAGTGTTTAGTTTTCTGAATATGAAGGAAACCAAGCAAACGAGGGAGGATGTTACTGATTCTAAGGTAATTTTTTACTGATAAAAACAAATCACTCAACAGTTATGCCTTCTCTGAATCATCACTCAACAGTTATGCCTTCTATTTCTATTGTTTTTTATTATATTCGTCAGCGCGTGTCTGATGACAATACATCTTGTCTCGGCGAATTTGATGGCTATCAATATGATGTTGTTCCTGACTTTGTCGATTAAGTGAATCAAGATAACGCGCTAGCTAACGAGGGAGTTACTGATGGTGTTGATCATGGTATGCGTTCTGCATTTTATCTTTTTTTGTCTGATTTTCCTTTTCTTCATTTTGAAAGTTTTTATTATTGGTTTTCTTTGTCTAAGGGGCAGCAGGTAATGTCAAGGGTGACACATTTTGGGATGACACTGGCGATGAAGATTTAGTTGCGCTACAGATGTCCCAAATTGTGCTTCACAAACCATCCATCATAGACGTAGAAGATGATTACCTTTCCCCTGAACAGTCAGTTCGACAGAAAATACTAGGAAAATATGCCAAATCTCCATATTTACCAGTTTTGATTCGGGGGCATCAGGATCGGCACACAAGCTCATTTTTTATATCAAGCATCCTTTCACGATCGAAATTGATGATTTTGATCCATTGTCGCCATTGGCTAAAGAGTTTTGCGTGTTTGTTGATAATGGGATGGAATGTATCTTCACATTCTTTAATCTTTCATGTTCTGATTTTATACTTGTCAATGAAGGTAGTTCTGATTACTTTTTATTTTTTGTGAGTTAAAGTGCCAAAAATATATATACTGATGAAGTAAATAAGCTTGCGGAAGCTTTTACTTTTGGCTCGTGTCATGTGACCACGAAGGATTGGTTCCACTCACTTGCGTATTGTGGTCGACCTTTGATTGACACGGTATTTAATAACTATCAGTTCTAATGCCTTTTTTTATTTGTTACATATCTTTATTGTTTGAGACCACCATAGTGTATACATAGCTTTGTATAATCAAAGTATAAGATTGTATAACCTTGTATAAATATGTATACCTCTGTATAATAGTGTATAAATTTCTATATTTAAAAAATTTGGTAGTGATGGTTTCTATTTTATTTCTTGTCTCAGCACTTGGATGTCCTCTTCTATTATTTGAGGAAGAGGGGAAAATATAGGCCGAATGTTGCTATGCGGTTTACTACAACCGACTTTGCCTTTGATAACAAAATCAACTCCATGTATAAAGATTTCAAAGTGAATCAAGATCTTTCAGTGATTCCTGAAGGGCATGAGATAGAAGAGTACATTAGAGGATATTATTGTGATGCAAATGTATCGTGGCATACTATTGACCACGTCTTATTCCCTATCTATGTGAAGCGCGTAAGAGCAAAATTGGGCCATTGGGTTTTGGGGTTGTTTACATTCATAGATAGGTGCATCCACATCTATGACTCTAACTTGGAGCTATTAATGATAGACTTGCTTTAAATGCTGCATTACCTTATGCAATTCTGATACCTTACTTCTTGAAGAGTTCTGTTTTTTATGTCGAGAAGAAGGGCATTGATTGGAACAATGGTGCAGATACTGATAAATCCCATTCTGATGCTTTGCAGATTAATCTGGTTAATAATGTGCCCCAACAGATCAAATGGTAGGTTAATCTCAATTGTTTTACTATTTTACTATTAGTGTACCTATTTGAATTATATTTGTTTCTTTTTAATTACAGTGATTGTGGTGCATTTGTTGCTGGCTTTGTTGAGTATTTCATTCTTGGTAAGGAAATTCGAAAAGATAATTTTGACATTGAGACACTTCGCACTAGATGGGGATTTCTGTTGTGTGATTATGGAAGGAAAAAACAATAGTCCGGTGCAATTAGTGGTGATGAAATCACAGGAAGACTTTTCAGGAAGAGGGGACGACCGAGAAAGTAGTTTTGTTTTTTTCTATTTTACTGTAGTTTTGCTATGTATCAGGAGTTGTTGCCTAGTTTTGTCTAAGTATTATTCTGCTACTTGTGAGATAACCTTAAAGGATATTATAGATGTTTTTATTTTTATGTAATTTGTGGTAGTCATTACACATTGTGACTGTGAATGAATTACATTTTAATGAATATTTCAGTTGCTTTTGTCCTTTGACAAAGTATGTATTTTCATTATGATTGCAGTTTTGTTAATGTTGCAGGGTTTATACATATGTATACAATAATATACATAGTTATACAAACTTATACTCTCATTTATACATCTGTATACATATAACACCATTGATTATTTGCAGTTCTATTTTATATTTGTACAATCTATCAATATATTTAGCACCATTAAAAACAACAAGACACTATTATTGGATAATCAAAACATGTATAATGAAACATATTTAACATAATTGCAATATATGGTGTAAATTATAATTCTTTCTTGACATTTCTAACTCAATTGCTTGTGAAACTTAACTACTCAACATTTGTAACTCTATTGTTTGTGAAACTTAACTACTCAACATGACAACAAATGTAATAGGAAGTGTTATATTTCCAACTATTTATTTTGGTCGATTCCTACATGTTTTTCTACTGTGACCGCCTTGTCCACACACAGAACATGAAAACGCCCTCTTAGACTCTTTCTCTGAAGCAGGTTTGAGTCTTTCCTTTCTTGGCCTTCCTGCATTCCTTCTCCCTTTAGGTGGTAGGACCACATCTTCCAGCACCTCTGTTGGGATTACCCATAAACTCTCATCTGGCATCGGATTCACTGGAAATTCATAAGTTCTAAGGAGGTTATCCTTCTTGTAGTAAAAAGAGCAATACTGGCCAGGTTTCAGCTGCTGGTTCTTCAAAACCGCCCAAGCATGCGGACATGGAAGTTCATCCATTTGAAATTTTCCGCAACTGCATGTTCCCTCTTCAAGGCACACTATGTTTCGCTTTACCCCTTCAAACACAACATATAACTACTCCATAGCAGGCCTCACCTACAAAAGTTTTTTTTTAAAAAAAGTTAAAGAACATTATACATTATTATATAGAGTTATACATCCTTATACAAGCAGTAAAATGCAAGTCAGCAGTGCAAAGCATCATTATATTTGATTCATTTTGTCGTCATTTGCTCTGATGCAATTCAGATTTTCCCGAAAGAGTTTGTCGTACTTTTCGCCAAGCTCTGTAGATGTCTTCATTGCACTTTTTCTGTTTTTGTTGTTCCACTGTTGTAGAAAATTTGTCATGTACTCCAGCAATCGCATTACCGGTAACCCTCTAGCATCCTTGTTTGTTGCAATAATTGACTCTGCAATATTGGAAGTTATTACCATCGACCTTTTCACTTTGGAGTATGCCCTAGACTATCTTTCGTAGGCAATTTCTAACAAGTAAGGTTGCACCTCGGATCAATTTTGCACATATCTATCATATGGTACTCAAATTCTTTATCGTGTAAGCTCTAGCCAAAGCAAAGAATATATCCTTCAATTGTTTGTGATGTTTCTTGAATGTGCGCTTTACATTCTGCCACAAGTGAAACATACAAATACAATGTGGTACTTCTGGGTACACAGCTTTTGTGGCATTGAAGATGCTTTCGTTTCTATCTGAAACTATACACATCCCTTCCCTAACACCAAAAGTATCATTTATCTGGACAAAGAACCACTCCCAAGATTTGTTATTCTCTGAATCTACAATTGCATATGCAAGTGGAAGGATTTTTCATGTTTATACAAAATAGGTATTAGGATTCAGACAATTATACAAATCTTATACACAGTTATACACAATTATACAACTTTATACCAACTGCAAATTTTATAAAAACAGCAATTGTGAAATCTTATACACTTTTATACATGAAACTACAATATTATACAAACTGCAGAAACAAGGAAAGCATCCATCTTCTGATTTGTGCAACTTTATAACCGTTCCTGGATTTGTATGCTCCAATATATAAAAAATACTTCGGCAACTCCTTATATGAATCACTCGGACTTCCTCTTATCATTGCCATTGCTATCTCTTTAGCTCTCCATGCTTTCATGTAGCTCACTTCAATCTCGTGTTGCTTTTGTATGTCCTCTATTATTTCATTTGCGGTGTAAACTATTTTTGGATTAACATACTTGTCCTTGACTATACTAGCAATTACACCCGAAGTAGCTTGACATTGTGTTAAGTATCTTTCACCATAGCCACATGTGTGATTATTATTGTAACTTCTCACTTTGAATATGTTTGCCTTGAAAATGACAGAAGATTTGAAACTCCAAGCACAATTGTCATCCACACATATAAGGTGATACCTAGGATTAAAGATCATTCAACTTCTAAATACACTTGTATACAAAAACATAACTAGATATATACTAATTTTAATACCTATATACAAATATATACTACTTTATACATATTTATACATATTTATACATATATATAACATAATATACAACTATTGCCATACCTTGTTGCGCTTGATCTCTTCACCTTGAATTGGAACCTCTCGCGTACAGCCAAGTTCTTCATCACATTCATAACTGTCTCTTTATCTTTATAAACTTGATCCTCCTCAACAAATTCGTTCAACATATTATCTATTATACCCGTATTTTCACTAAATTTCGTGTTTTCAATGAATTCGATATCAGGCATAATCTCGGTGCTATCAATTGTGGATACATATATAGAATTGGAACTTGTAGCAACTAAACAACTGGAACTTGTAGCAACCAAACGATTATCATAAATCTCTTTCACTGTCACAAACAAGGGATATTCAGTGAAATTCAAGTTTTTCTTCTTTAATTCGATATACACCTTAACACCTGTATCGTTGTAAATCAGGATCGGTGGGAAACCATCATTTGGGAGAAAGTTAATCTCTATTGTGTTTAACTCACTATCGATCCTAACCTGTTCCAAAATAGCTGCAACTAATTTGTTGTAGTTGAATGTCGACTCGATTATTACACAATCGCTAATGAAATTGATAAACTTGTTTTCTTCCCATTCACCACTATGAAGAACGTAAACTGGAAAAAGCTCCATCGAACAAAAAGTTGAAATCAAAATTGCTGCAAAAATGAAAATTGCGTTGATTTGCAGCAAAAAAAAATTCACTTTTCGTGTTTGATTTGCTATTAATTCGAGATGAAGAAGAATTTCTATGATTTTTGGAGCTGCATTGACCGCAAGATCTCATTTTTGTAGATTTGGGGAAGAAGAATGGAAAGAATGAGAGAAAATCCCGCTGAAAGATACAAAATCCCGCTTCTGACTCCCAAAAAACGAAAATAACGCCCCTTTTTTTGGATATGGGCCTCTTATTTTTAGGCTACTCAATTATAAATTGAAATATGAGCTATAAAGTTGAAAAGCAAGCAGTCCAGTTATTTTAATATGAAATTTTCCCCTTTAAAAAAGCATAAGTGTTGAAGATGATTAGGATATATTTGATTTTCATTTATTGTAGGCGTGATTTTAGGACCGTATTTTCACGTTATTTCGTTTACCCGCCTCTCTCTCCTCCCCCCCCCCCACGATTTACCTTCAGTTTTTCCCCCCCCCACCCCCACGATTTACCTTCAGTTTTTCCTTCATTCTCGTACAATCTCTTCTCACCCACAATTACCATCACTTTCTTCTCCACTTAATTACCTTCAGTTGTATCCCCCACGATTTGAATTCACTTCCATCTTTGTCTTCAACTCCTAAATCATGAAAAAAACCAACACTCCCCAAAAAAATCATCAAAAGCTATATTAGCTGATATTCCAACCTTTGATTTGGGTGTTTTAACACCAAAATCACCACCCAAAAACCCACAATCGACGCATGCAAGTGAACAAACTACTGGTATTTCATCTCCTAGACAAATTCGTGCGAAAATGAGAAGCAAGCATTTGCACGATGTTGATGCTGGTGCAGGTGATAAACTAGTCGAGAAACAACTCAAACGCAAGGGGAAAGAGTTGAGTGTAGATGACGATTTTGTAGATGATTCCCCCAAAGTTCCATCTGTGAAAAAACCCAAGGTCTCTCCTACTTCATCAAAACCAAAAAAGAAGAAACCCTCAAAAAAAGTACCAAAATTGGTTCACCAAAAAATTTCAATAAAGGTAAACACTATTTATTTTTCCTCACTGTTTTGTAGTTTGATTTTGGTTGTAAAAATCTGTTGTTCAAGTGTTAATTTAGTGTTCAAGTGTTTTTTGGCCAAATGTGGTATTGTCCTAATTTTGTAGATTATTTGTCGCAATTTTGTAGGTTTAATGGAACTGTGATTATTAGACAGTCTATAACTGTAGTTAGTTTGTAGTTGATTTGTAGTCTGATCGTTAAATTGTAGAGATGGTATTTTTCATTGCAACCTGTATTGCTGCTACATTTAACTTCATTCTAAATACAATTAATCTACATTTTGTGAGTTACTTGAAGTAACTGTTACATTCTGTAGATAATGTTTACACGTGCATTGTTCTTCTTTGATTGTTCAAGTGTATTTTGGTAAAATGTGGTGTTGTCCTAATTTTGTAGATTCTTTGTCTCAATTTTGTAGGTTAATTGGAACTGTGACTCTTAGACAGTGTATAAATGTAGTTAGTTTGTAGTTGATGTGTAGTCTGATGGTTAAATTGTAGATATGATATTTTTTATTGTAGCCTGTATAGCTCATATATTTAACTTCATTCTAACTACAGTTAATCTACATTTATGTGAGATACTTGAAGTAACTGTTACATCCTGTAGGTAATGTTTACATGGGTATTGTTCTTCTGTTATTGTTTTGTAGTTATAGGTGTGGGTAGGCTGTTCTTCTTCTAGTTATATTTTGTATTTGTCATGTAGTTATATGTAGATTACTGCTTCCTTTTTATGCAAACTACTAATGTTCATTAATTTTATATTTTCTACAGAATGGCCCTTACTTTGCACAACAAAATATTGATTATGGTGTGCTTAGATTCCACAGTTTGTGTGATCCTAGCATACCTAGCCAAATACAAGCTTTACTCTCTCCAAATGCTTTAAGTGTTTTCAAAAAAACTTATTTTGTTTACTTATTAGGTCTCCCCACAATCTGTATGCAAAACCAATCACTTCATCTTCTGATGAAGTATGAATTGACAAAGTCTACTGACTCATATTTTTCAGTACTATTTAAGGGTGAAAAATTGAATTTTTCCTTGAGAGAATTTGGGTTGATAACTGGTCTTAATTGTGTGAATAAGTTTTCAAATTATGGTTACACTTCCACCTATGTTAGCCCTTTAATGAATACATATTTTTCGAACAAAGAAAAGGTTGAGAAATGGCATTTGAAAAATGTAGTGACTAATAAAGCATGGGCAAACGATGTGGATGCGGTGAAGTTGTGCATTATTTATATGTTGGAATTTTTTGTTTGTCCTTCTGATAAAGACCATGTGACTTTCATAGACAAGTTTATGTTCTTTCTAATAGAGTCTGGTAATTTTGAGTCATACCCATGGGGTATCAAATCCTTCAAGCAGGTTATTGAATCTGTACGACATCGTCTTAATCCCCATGTACATTCTTATCTGATACGGGGATGCTCATTAGCCTTGCAAGTGTGGCTATATAAGTGTTGGTCGTCCGTCAGCACCGAGCTTGCTACGAGATGTTCTGAATCTATAACTCGCATTTTAAGATGGTCAGCTACAAAGGGGCAGATTTGGTTAACTGCAACTGAAGAGAAGATGATCAAGCCTGAGTGGCTCAAGGTATTTTTTTTCCACTTTTGTATGATGCTACAATTACATTCATAATAACTACATTGAATCTACATTTTTATTGTCACTTGAATTAACTGTTATTTCCATCATTCAGTTCACAAACATGATTGAATCTGGAGAAGAGCTTGGAGTGCTTAATCTGCCAGACAAGATTCAATATGAAGATGAACATGGTGCTCAACCATCACATGTTCCAACTGCTGCTTCTCCATCATTTGAACCCAAAGATACAGATTGTCAAGAGGACATTGAATCTGTCAGTAGCAAGCTCAGGAAGTTGGAAAAGGGGATTGTGCAGGTATTATGAATAACTACAATATATTGACATAATTTGCTACATTTTGACTTCATTACATAACAATTATAGTATGTTATACATTGTAGTTAATTTGTGGTATAAATGTATAACAATTATAGTTTGTTGAATTGTAGTGTAACTGTAGCAATTAGAATAAGATTACCAACTAATTATATATTTAAATTTTAGGTTGATGGAAAGTTAGATGCTTTTAGGAAGGCTGTTTTTGAGGAAATCTCAAGCCTTCGAGAGTTCATAGATCAATCTTTGAAGAGTGTTATGAATGTGATAAACAGGAGGTTTGATTTGGACGAGTCAAAGGTAAGAATTTACATATAATTTTGTACTAAGACTAATTAAGACATATGAATAAAGTAGTCTCAAATATTCCCCAAAATTGTAGTTTGCTGGTAGTTCAACCAAAAATAATTACCAACATCAAGGAGAGAACAACCAGCAATTCCAGTTCAATGTTGGTGACCAACTGCATGGAAGCATAAGCAATACAGGTATCTACAAAATTCCTACATACATATCTACAAATTTCAAGACAACATTATTTAATTATACTAATCACTTTTTCACTATGTGTTGCAGCTACAATTTCTCCAGAACATTTTTAACCACATGTTGACTTATATCCTGACTTCCAAGAAGCAGTTGAGGCATATAAAGCAGGTACAGAACCATTCCTTCATTACAATAAGGTTTTTATGCAAAATTTTAATAATTTACACCTTAACTACATATTCCTACATATATGTACAATTCTCATTTCCAATTATTCATTCAAGCTGAAGTTTCACCAGAACATCTACAAGGAAATATTGAGGAAGAACCAGTAATTGATGAAGTAGCTGAGGCACAAAAAGCAGGTAATATATTCTCTATATTCTCTATAACTCCATAATACTGTTCATAACTACATAGATCTACACTTATCTACAGAAGGTGAAGTTCCACAGTCGTCAATTCACGGTGTGACTGTGACTGAAGTTGTTCCTGAAGGCATTGATAAAAAAGTTATTCCTGAAGTTGTTCCTGAAGGCATTGACAACAAAGGTTTGACATTGGATGACTTTGAGCTGCCAGAAAACTTATCACAGTTGGTCATGTATGGCGAGCCCATACCAGATGAATCAACCCCTGTTCATCCCGGTAGAACCAGGCAACCGGGAAAACATGCACGATCACCTTTCACATCTTTGTATAGTTCTGGAGGCAGCACATCTGTTGGACCTAAATTATTTTACCTCAAGCACCCCTTCACAAGTGTCATAGGTGAAAATGTAGATCCTGAATTGACAGAAAGGTTCACCAACTGGTTATACATTCGTAGTGATAAAGTATCTAGGAGGTATGAATGCTTCATTTTACACTGTCTGTTCACCATTTTTATACTTTAAAGTTGTAATTCATTTTGTCAATTTTTTGTATTTGATATTTTTTGTTATTACAGGAGGAAAGATTACTTTTCCAAGAAGGATAACCAAATCAAGCCTTGGTTGGATTTTGGTTGTGAAAAGATTGATAAGAAGGACTGGTTTTATGCCATTGCTCACCCCGGACAAGTCATCAATAACACAGTAAGTATAAAGAACAGAATCATTCACAATATCTGTTTTGTCTTCAGCTGTGTAGTGTAATTGTAGTTTATTTTTCAGCTATGATGTGTAATCGTAGTAATATTGTAGACAACATATATATGTTACTATATTTATGTCTCAGCTGTGAAATTTTGCTTTTTATGGACCTTATGTATCATATGTGATGATGATTGTATGTACAAACTGGAATTTTGGTACTTTTGACTGACTTGGAATCTCTGTGTACCACAACTGTAGTTACCTTGTAGTAATATTGTAGAGCTTGTGATTGTGCCTATTAATATTAACTGTAGGTTGAACTTGCTGATTATTGGGACCTTAAGTTAGGTGGTATGTTTCATTTGTTCCTCTGTATAGTGAATAAATGTAGACAGTGCATAAATATAGTTAATGTGTAGTTGTTTTGTAGTCTGATGGGTCAATTGTACATATAGTACTTGTTCACTATGGTTCATACAAACTACAATTAAATTACATTTTGTGAGGTACTTGGACTAACTGTTATATTTCTGTAGTTACAGTGTAGCTAATTTGCAGCAATCTGTTAGAGTTTTTAATAAATTCAAATTGTAGTTAATCTGTAGCTGTTTTGTAGACAAGTGTGGTTACACCGTAGCTTATTGTATATGTTTATTCTATTTTGGCAGCACATTGATGTTATTATGTATTATCTACGAAAAAGAGGCAAATATGGCCCCAACAATAATACTAGGTTCACAACCACCGATTGCTTGTTCAAGACAAAGATTGAAAGAATCTATGACAAGTTCATAAGTTCTCCACCGGAACAAAGGTATTCGGTTGTTAAACCCGAGGATGATGTTGGAGAATATATTCTCAGGTACATAATTCTTGCTAATGTTGCCTGGGATCTTGTTGACTATGTGCTCATGCCTGTGAACCTTGTAGAGAACTTCCATTGGTTGTTGCTAGTTTTTGACATAAAGGGCAGACAACTTTATGTTTATGATTTCATGGTGAGAGCAAACCGTCATAAAACAGTTGAGACATTGGTTGACAAGTTTTCAATCATTATCCCTCTGTATTTGTCATGCACTGGTTTCTATGGTAAACGTAAAGACATTGACTTCAAAACCACAAAGGCATACATCGAGAAACCAGTTACGGACCCTCTCGACATACAATGGATGGTTGCTGAGATTCCACAACAAAAGGAAGGCTCAGTGTAAAAAAAATAATCTCCCTTTCTATATGTTTAATTATTTTATTTTAATCATTTGTTATATAATGAAAAATTCTCATCTTATGCAGCGATTGTGGTATATTTGTGGCTGCCTTTGCGGAGTATGTTAGCTTTGGAGATTTGGCAATCCCAAAGGAAGATCTTTCTGATATTGACCAACACCGTAGACGCTATAGAGCTCTACTATGGGACTATGCAACAAAAAAGTAAGAAGATGGGTCAATCAGTGAGAGTAAGGTTACTGGCAGGCTAGCAAGGAGGAAGGGTGCTCCGACAAAAAACGAGAGGACTAGAGTGCAACGAAAGAAGAAATAGACTATTGTGTTCCTAGTTTGGTCTGTGAAATTTGGTAGTTGAATTGGAAAACAATGTAGGAAATATGTTGTTTTGGTTTTCTACAACACTTTTTGTTGATTACATTATACTCGAGTACTCTGATTACATTTTTACAGCAACAACTTTGTCTTACAATTTGACTTTAATCTTCAAGTTATTTTTATAAATACCTTCAAGTGCCAAGTAATATCTGTATATAACTGTCATTTGTTACACAGCATAAAGATAAAATAAATACAGGAATCATATAAATAATTTAGCCATCTTTTATCAACAAGGTTTATCAAAAAAATTCAATTTATCTACATTTAAACTACGTTAAACTACATTTTAACTACAACTCCTCTACATATGAATAACAGGACTACAGTTCTAACACAGTTAAACTACATATTCACTACAATCTGGATACAATTTACGTTGAATGCATTCTTTATTAATATCAGTTTTTTTGTATACAGTAAATATTAAAGTTTAACTATTCTATAAAAAAAGACAGCTTTAGATGCTTTACAGAATACATAAAAACATAAATAGTGCAGATACACAAATTGATGTTTATACTTCTTATTCATCTTCAAAAACTTAAACAATTACACAAGAAAATCCGATAATTTGAGCTCACTAACATTTATTTTGAATAACTATTCTAACTACATGATATTCATTTCTTTTTCGGCGCATTCTTGCAAGTTCTTTTGTTATGCCCTTCACCTCCACAATTGCCACATGACACCTTGTATTTCTTTGACTTTATTTCATCAAATGTTTTATATCTTTCCTTGTGAGGTCTCCCTGGCTGCCTTTTATCTCCCGCCGGTGGCTTTACTACCTCATCCAAAATATGTTGTGGCACATCCCATTTGCCTTCATTAGGAAGAGGATTTACTGGCATTTCATAGGTAAGTAGAAGGCTCTTCCTTGTGTAATATGGAGAGCAATAGTTTTCGTATGTTTCATTCCTATGCCTTAATGCTGCCAAAGCATGCGCACATGGAAGTTCATCAAGTTGGAATTGTCCACAGCTACATTTCTTGTTTTCTAGACACACAATGTACCGCTTCACACCATCTAACACAGTATGTATATGATCTGTTGAAGCCCTCACCTACAATTGAAGACCAAACACAAATAATAATACATCAATCATTAAAATGGATTATCAACAATTTACCTACAAATCAGCAATAAATATATTACAGCTCATCTACAAACTATTATTACCGACAATTTGACTACAGTTTAACTACAATCTGGAAACACTGCAGCTAGTACTTTTTTTTTCTCCTGCACCAAAAAAAATATCTTACCCTTAGTTTCTGAGATAATGTATTGTTGTCTTCCAATTCTTTGTTGTATTTGTGACCAAGGTATCTGAAAGTACCCTTTGCCTTCGATAACTTTTCTTTTGTCTAACGTTCAAGAAGAGTCCTCATATACTCAAATAGATCAAATATTGGCAGCTCTCTTGCATCTTTTGTTACAGCATTCAATGACTCGGCAATATTTGACGTCATAGTAAAAGTTCTATTCACCGTTGCATGTACTCTTGACCATCTATGATAGCCAATATCATATAGGTAAGACTTTACACGCGGGTCTACCTCTTCAATCTTCAACATCCTTTCATTAAATTCATCCAGAGTGTATGACCGTGCTGTAGCAAAGTACAATTCATGTAATTGTAGATGTCCCTTCTTGAATTTTGACCTTATATTTGTCCATATATGCCACATGCAAGAGTAGTATGCCATGCCCGGATAGACAACTGATGTTGCCTTCAGTATACTCTCATGCCTATCTGAAACAACACACATTGAAGGTCTTTCACCATATGCCTCCTTGAATTGCTCAAAGAACCACTTCCAAGACGCGTCGTTTTCAGAATCAACCACAGCATATGCCAAGGGCAAAATAGTACCTACATTTTTTAGACATAAAATATGATTAAATAACAACTACAATATATATTGAGAATATAGACAAGTTAACTACATTCTTTTATATAACTACAAAATAACTACAACATAACTACAATTTAACTGCATTTTAAAGACTGTCTACAAAATAAGTACAAAATTATTCCATTATTTACCTGCTGCATCCATGGTGCTTGCTGTCAGCATAATCCCCCTGTAGGCTGACTTTAAGAATGTCCCATCAACCACTACTACCGGCCTACAATGTTGCCAACCATTTATTGATGTACAAAGAGCAACAAATGCGTATAAGAAGCAATCATCTGCTGCCTTCTTCAATTTAACAACAGAACCAGGATAATTCTTCTCAAGAATATAAAAATATTTGGGTAATTTGTTGTAGGAGTTACACGGATTCCCTCTCAAAAACTGTAAAGCTTTTTCCTTTGCTCTCCATGCTTGCATGTAGCTTAGGTCAAGTCCATTTTCGGATAACATGTCAGTTTGTATGTCCTTTGGTGTGTAAACAGTCTTAGGATCACAATACTTTGGAACGACCATGCTACCAAGTACTGTTGCAGTACGTTTGCGCTGTATGAATGTTTCGTCCATTAGGCAGCATGTGTGTTGTCGGCTGAAACTTCTTATCTTGAACATTGCCGAATCATTAATTGACGTTGCCTTGAAATGCCATTTACAGCTTTCAGCAACACATATAAGCCAGTAGCTACAAAAGAAATACAATATTTACACAAATTTATGAAAAACTACAATTAACTACAAACTGACTACAATTTAACTACAATTTATAAAACCCACCTATCTTCAATCATACACTGATTTTGCTGATATATTATCCACAAATAACTACATACCTTCTATGACTAGATCTTTTTACTCTGAACTGGAACTTGTGCATCACTGAATAATTCTTCATTGCAGCAGCTACTGTTTGTTTGTCCTGATAAACTTGTCCTTCTTCAATATATGTTTGCGTAGATTCAGTTATTATTTCACTTTGATATTCCTCTATAACTGGTGAGGATGGAAATTCAAGTAAGTTTAGGGATCCAGACGAACCTGCAGACAATAAATTCATAAATGTAGTTTCTATGTAGATAATTTTGAAAGCAACATTGCTTTATTCTTTTCAGTACTATGTGAGCTTTGTAGTTTAATTGTAGGTAATTGTAGTAATATTGTAGATAACATAGTAACACCATAACTCTCTGCAATGTCGAATCAAACATACCTGCACTGGTGCTTTCATTGTTGATTGTCAATTCCATATTGAAATCTCTTACGCTTATACATAAAGGATACGAACCTAAGTTTTTATTCTCTTTTTTGGTTTCCATGTACACACGAACCCCCATATCATTCCTAATTTCCATTGGAGGACAATTCTCATTCACAATGTATTTGATTTCTATAATTTTATCTGATGTATCAATCAATAATTGTTCTGCAATTGTAGAACTGAGAATTCCGTAGCTTGCATTATCATCTACCACAATGGCATCAACTTCAAAATCTCTAAATCTGTCATAGTTATCCCAATTACCATTCGATTTCAGCATTATTGGGATTTTTGACATGATTTCGTGTAGTTGATAGGAAAAAAGACGAAGAACAGATATAGTTTCGACAATTTGAGTATTGATATCGACGAAGAGCAATTTTGTATTCTACAATTTGTATTGCGTTGTAGAATTAGTAAAAGCAATTTGATTACTGGAGCTTCAGTAGCTTGCGTTTTTTGAGAATTGTAGTTGAGTGAGAGAAGAGAGATTTCTTTCTGTTGAGGAAGAAGAGAATTACGCAGCAATGAGATCTCCTTCCGTTTCAAAATTCGAATAAAATTATTGACAGAATCACAACAGATATGGTGCCTTCATTTTAGGGCTTTTTTTATGGCAAAATCTACCTATTTTTGGATTGGTATATAATTTGTAGTAAAAGTGTGGACTACACGGGTAAATAACAAATTATGAACATTTTTTGTAATAAGGTTTGATATATGGTATAGATAGGTAAAAATCCCAAATTTTAAGGTGCAGGTGCACATATGGCTATTTTCATGGATATTATTTAGAGATTAATTAGTATTTATAAAATACGGGTAGCATCGGAAAAAGTAGAAGGCTAAACTTGTGATCTAATGATCAATGAAATGAGTTGTAAAGACAAAAAATATGTACTTATTAGTAGTTGATTTCTTTTGAATTTTGGTGGACAAAATTACCAAACTACCTATACTAGAGGAAAATAGCTAGTACTCAATGGAATAACCCAAGTACATCTCAGTTGTTTGTACTTTATCAACCAAAAATTTAGAAATGACCAATCCACGTAGGCACGACAACTTGCACTTAATGTCTTGCACTTATCCACATAAGCAACTTGCACTTGTTTTGAAAATGCTTTTTTTTGTCAAATGTATTTTTTTCTGGAAGGTAAATGTCTGACCAACCTTAGGAAAAAAAATATTTCTGTGTAAAAGCAAAAGCAGTTTTTAAAAAGCATAAAAAGTAATTTCTCTCCAAAAATATTTTTTTGAAAACTACTTTTGAAGAAAATATACTTAAAATTACTTTTTAAAAATTTGGCTAAACATTAATTGTTATTCAAAAGTAATTTCTTGAAAAACACTTTTCATAAGAAGCAAATTCTAAAAGCACGGCCAAACATGCTAGAACATCTAGTCCCTCTACTTCCTGCAGCTCTTTTGACGGATATGCTAAAAGTAGGAGGTTCCATTAGACCTTGTCGTTTCCACCATTCAGCAAATGTACACTTCCTGATACTGAAGCTCAGTGTATCTAATTTCCTTTACTGTTTTACTTTTCTCCCTTCAGATATAACTCAATTGCACAATTCTCCATTTGTCAAACTTTCAAGTGCCCACTAATTTAATCCTAAATAGTATTCACACAGTTCAGAGTTTAACAGAAATAACCTCCAAGGTCTAATAACTCTAAGAAAAATGAGAAGAACAAAGGAACACAGTGGCAAATGGTGAAGTGGAGAATAGAAAGAAGAGAAAGGAAAGAGATATCTGAAAAGGAGATCAAGGGAAACAAACAATACTTAGCTTGGGGAAGAGGATATCAAGTAAACAGAAATATGGCTGGTGAAGGTTGGACCCGGCAAATTCATCTTTATCGGCCATTAAAGCACAGACGATACCCTAATAGATATGATATAAGCTGGTTTACCGTGAAATCTATTTCAGTAGGGCGTATGATGTTGATGGCCCAAGGTAGAAAGCTCAATATGGCAATCCATAATATAACTGCTGATGCCATCTAATAAGCTCAACATTAAGGAACAATGGCCTTGATTATGCAATACATGCTCACTCTATTCACAGAAATATAAACCTTTAGATCTAACCCGTCCTAGCCCAGACCAGCGAATTTCACATTGTATTCATACAAAATTGTGCTTTTTTCGTGTAAAAGGGTTGTGCAGGGCTGCAGGCAAGAAAATGGGCAGTGTAGTTTAGCAATAGTGGTACAATCTTCTTTCAGTACTCCAAAAGAAAGAATTCACAAATAATAACCAAAAAAAAAAAAAAACCAATGCAATCCCATAAGTGGTCTGGAGAGGGTAATATATACGCGGACCTTACCCCTACCTTATAAAAATAGAGAGGTTTCCGATAGACCCTCGGCTCAAGGAACAGTGGAAGTAAAGCAACCAAGCAACCAAGCAACAAACAATAGTAACAACAATGTACTATGGTACCGAACGCGAATGACACATCATGTAATAATAAAGAACCATGAATAAGAAAATACAAGAATATTCCTAGTAGTACCGGAAAGAATTCACAAATATATTCACCTTAAGGTCATTAAGCATCCACTAACAAATAGCCACTTACATATGTGTGTGTGTGTACACACATTAGAGTATTATCTAGAGCATGTATCAGAAATATATAACCATAGCTTTGAGAAACTTGAAGCCAACAGAGCAAGCCAAAGAAACCCTGATGAGAAGTATCATCATTTTGCAACCTTTGCATTTTTAAATACTAATCCATGTAATCTAACCAATGTTCATAGTATAGAAAGGTAATTCATCCCTAAAATAAGCTGTACGATACCAGAAAGTGATCTCTCCAGCATGGCAGTAGCTACTAGCTGATGCCACAAAGCAGAGAAATCGAGTAAATAACAATCTGGAATCACTTACATCATCAGCCACCAAGGAGAAGCGCCACTATCCTACAGCAAACTGTGATGTGCTGTAGCCTGTACATGTTTTCAAAGCTCTTACTGGTGGTTCCAGTTCCATCCACTCCCGTTGAAAAGTGTTAACTCACTAAGGCCCACAAGTAGAAGCTAACCATTGTATCAGATGCTAATTTTCCATTGTACCCTCAGTATTGTTTAAGAGACTACTTTTTAATGCATAATTAGTTTGCAACTTTTTATTCAAACAAAGGGATAGTAGATTCAAATAGCAGAGAGCTAACATCTCCTAAAAATTTGTACATACCATCAAGCGACTAATTGCCTCTTCACTCAGAACTTCAAAAAAGCTGAAGCGAATTGTATGTAGAAGCTAGAAACACCATAAAACGCTAATATATCACATCTCGTCCCTACTATTGTCTGCAAGCGAAAGAACTACAAGCAAAAAAAAAAAAAAAAGAAACCAGAGCAGCCTCACAATCAGAGAAGTGCCTAGATCATGCAAGCTTCTCTTGTTCCGAATTCACTTACACTTTGTTTCCCTTTGATGTAACATAATAAAAGGGATAAGTCAACTATAGGTTACTTCGTAGGAAATTTTACAAGGTTCAGAAGCATAATCATTATCCCCCAGATAGATATTGTCAATCACTATAGAAACTGTACTTCATTTGACACGGAAAAAAAAAAGAGAACAATCACACCAATAAAAAGGAAGACTTCAAAGACAACAGTAAGCTCGGTAGTTCAAATCCTGGTTGTCGTCATCTTGATACAGATTAAAATTAAAACATATACTACACGGAAAGAATGTCTTCTCCTTCCTTACCAGCAAGTATCATACAATTTATAATGGTTCTTTCTCCAAGATAACACAAATATCTTAAAAGAAAAGTTTGCATATGTCATAATATCCACACATATATATAGATATGCACAACTTAAAAACATCAACATAAGTAAAAGTCGTTTGAGAAAGATATCAAATCAGCTCCGTACTGAGAAAATAGACTTCAAATTTGACAGAAGTAGCTCAAGTGTGACATTGGCGAACATGCGAAGCATTTAATCCTCCAACTCAGTGGAAACATCTATCGCAACGATAGATGAAAAAACACAGTAACATAAGTAGCAGTATCAATCAACCATCAATGCATTTGAAGCCCCTGCAAACACACAACCAAACTATGAACAAAATGGTGCAGACGATTAAATCCAACGATAAGACCACCCAAACTTGCTTCTTCCACACTTTCTTGGCCTTTTGATGCCCCACTTCTCCATGAACCAATCCACCATTCTTTTGCATAACAACTGAAAATTCTCTGCTCAATTTGATCCCATGATCATCACAAATATCCACATTCACATTCTTCTCACTAACCTCTTCATGCTTCTTCTTAAACTGCCCGAAAAACCTCTTCTTTTTCTGTTTCAAACTATTAGCAGCATCAGCAAGCAACGGCATTGACCCCATTTTCTTCCCTTTAACAGAATCCAAACTCGAGCTCCGCCCATGATCCTCCAGCTCACTCCTGGTCGAATGGGAACCTTCACCCTCATCCACATCATCAATACTCGAAACCAACAGCTGGTGAAAAACCGGGTTCAGCTCACCCTGAAAGCAATGCGAATGGAGTTTATCCAATCTCTTCCTCCCAGATGATCGGTCCATCACTTCGCGAAACGCACCTTTAACCCTGCTTAAAAACGCTAACCCATCAGATTTATCGATCTTTTCATCGAAAATGGCGAAAAACACAAATGCGTTTTCGATTAAGAACGTGTACGTCCTGTTACGGACGGTGTGGGTGAAAAAAGTGTGTAAAGGTGGAGTCTTTTCAAGGCATTTTAAGGCAATCGAACCAAGATCGGCATCTTTTGAATTGATTTCAGCAAGGATGATTGTTCCTTTAGCAACACAAGCGTAGTAGACCAAATTCGGATCCGGAATCATCATTTAGGTGACCCGAAATAAACAAACATCCAAATCAATCGGATCCGAAACATCCAATGAGAGGATATGTAAATATATCAGTTGAAATAAATAGATAGAAATAACAGATATGTATGTAAATCTAGAGAAATCTATAGAAAAGGGAGAACATAAGAGATTTTGATTGCAGATTATTGGGAGGTGAGAGAAAGATTAGGGAGATTTAGGGTTTGGAAGGAAAGGGAAAGCAAGGATTGTTCTCTCGGCCATGGGAGAGAGGAGAGAGGAGAGGGAGAAGGAGAGAGAACAATCCGTAATCAAACTTTTATTTCACCAAAAGAAGGGATTAGATTATTCGGAAATAAGAAGGATGGGATTACATTATTGTTCTTCTTAGTAATCGCTTTTATCCTTTTTTTGCATTTACATTCAACTTTATTTGCCTCTATTATTCAAAGTTGGAGGGGAAGTTGATTTTTAAGCAAAGTTGACCTCTCCCATTTTAGGCCCTAAAAATAAAATGACATCAGCTAGTCACTCTAAAGGGTTGCTATATTTTAATTTTTGGGATAATTATATCTTGAATTATCGTGAAGTTAAGATTTTTAATTCATGACAAAATAAATACTTGTTAATCTCTTAAATCGACGACATATCTAATTATTAAGATAGTGCATTTAAATAAGAACCTAGATAACTAACATTATTTGTTTTTTTAGCATTTGAATATGTATACTTTTTATTAAAATTAATAAATATTATTATGTTCACCTAATATTAGATAAAAATATTAAATCAAATGAAGTATGTTACAAACTTTTTAGAACAAACTAGATTTTTGAGAACAATATATTTATGATATCGTATAATTTTTTTAATGGTGATTAAATAGTATTGTTGGCGATGATAACCTATAGAATGATGGTAAAAAGTTATTTTCCTTGTCCGTTTTAATTGATTTTTGGCTCTCTTTTGTGATTTCATAATATTTGATTTTTTTAGATATCAAAAAAAAGAAATTAACTTTTAATTTTATAAAAGTTGGCCTTGAAATAAAGAGTTATAACGCATATGTATAATATTTCTAATGAACAAATTAAAAAGATAATAAAAGGTAATACGGTCAATGTTATTATTAATTAAAATTGAAAATTAAATTTCTTAATATGTATAAAAAACAAAACTCAATTTAATATGACCAATTATATTGTTAATTAACATTAAAAGAAATAATGTATTTCTCTTCTCTAGAAGAGAAAGAGTTTCAACATGTGTGTTTCATGTCATTTTTAAAAAGCTCGAGGGTATATTAGTAATTTCGCCTCAACTCTTACAATATGCATATAGTACGTGTCTAGGTTTGTCTATACAAACTCTACGCGTAAGTTATAGATGGCTCCACTTGTATTTTTAGCAGACAACATAATTAAGTTATCCTTTAATTTTGAGAGTGATTCTCACAGCTTCTTCCTGATTCTCTTCGCTCACAAATCTAGCTGCAGGTATGCTTTCAATCAATTTTGCATTTCCTTCGTTCTTTTTCCATTTTGGGTTTCTTCTAGGTTTTCTTCATCATTGTTAGGTTTGATTCTGAAGTTCAGTGATTGTTGTAGGTTCTTTTCTGATTTTCTCCAAATCCTTTTTTTATTCTTTTAATTTCTGCCCTATTTTCTTTTGGGTTCTCTACATGATTTTTAACTTTTCAATCTTATGGCAAGGATGTGTTAAAATCAGTGGTAAAACTGTGTTTCTAAACTCTAAGCATGCTTAGTATTGAACTTCGGTGGTTTTCTATGTTTGCAATTTCATGGCTGATGTAAAAAGGTGTAAAGTCTTTCAGTTGATTATAAACTTTGTGAGCAATTCTATTGAGCTTTAAGTGTGCGTTGAGCAAACCATTTGCTAAATTGCAATCTAAAAAGGGAAAAGTAGAAGCAGATCTTGCAAGATTCCACCAGAGAGCTTCAGAGCACTACATTCCTGAGATTCATGGTCATTATATTCTATAACGTGGAGTCACTTCTAGCAACTTGGCATTGCAATTTTGCTCCTAAGAGTTTTTATTGTTCAGTTTATTTCTTTCCATCATAGTTATGAAACAATATTTATGAGCATACATAGATGAAAATTGATCATTCAACATGTGTATCTTTCCAGTTAGCGAGATTAGCATTCTACCTACATGCAGATAATTAGAGGTTCCTAGAAAAGAAAGATATATGTTGTGGATGAATATACATCCAAGTATGCGTAACAAATATAACAGGTTGCATATTTGATTTTTTATAAAGTTATAGTGCTCTTCAGAGAATAATTCTGCTTTATGAGTATGTTTCAAATGTTTTCCTTTTCAATATTATATTCGATAGGTACCAAGCCACAGTCTTACGATTTAGTACGTACTACTTAAATTTGACATTCTTAGGAATACATCTTCTAAGGAGGAAGAAGAGCTTGGAGGCAGAAGATGATGATAGATGAAATTCAGTGGCCCTGCTAAAAGATAAGTTTTTAATGCTTTTTTGGATGATAAATAAAAGATGACATGATAATGTCTAATTTTCAGGAAAATACTTCGCATGAAAGAATTAGACTAAGTGAGATGCGTCGTAACATAAAAGGAAGCAACATATTGGTGGAAGTGCTTGATGCCAAGGTCTCAGGATTCAGGCTTATAAAGGCCTCTTGAGAACAATATCCATTCAAAGTTAGATGAAAGGCAATTTGAATGTTTTTATGCCTTGATGTTACATGTGTTATCCAGCAGTTGGCATATGGTAACTTTTACAATATTGGGCCCGTGTTGACACAGACCATACATTAAAGTTAACGGGAGTAGTATATGCACAAGAATCTTTAATAATGATTTTAAGATTTATTTAAGATCCAGGACCTTTTTTTTGTTGCATTTTATGAGCTAATAAATGATTGTGAAATAAAAATTGAAACCTTAATTATTTTGCGATGTAAACACTGTGATTAGCATTGGTTTACCAACTTAAAAAAGAAATTTTGAACTAGAATTGTAGGGCTGTACCCAGAGGGAAGCCCTTTCAAAAATTCTCAACGGCCAAGGCAGAACCCAGGCCGAAGAGGGGGTTTGGAAATAGTTTTCAACCAGCAATAGACGCGCCTCGGTTAGTACCTCACTAGCTGCGTCATTGCCCCAAGCGCAAAGATGCTTTTCTTATGATGCCTCCTTCCGTTTTTATAATGAGCCTATTGTCCGCTTCCTTTCACCTGCTGTCGATGTGGGACGAATCGAAGCAACCGACACAAGAATCATTATCAATAGGAGGGAGGAGTTTGGGTATCATTACTTTGCCCCATGTGCCCACCTACGCCTCACTAACTTTACTTTTTTCTTTCTTTGATAAAATAAAACTGATCAACCCAATGAAATGAGTACAGAGAAATGGGTCGGTGGGAGTGGGAGTAACTATACAAAAAACTCAGCCCCAAATTCCTATTCGCTGATTAATAATGGGCGACCTTGATATGACCCTTTTTTTTGTTTTTTGTCATGTGATATGACCCTTTCAAGAACCCATGAGTCGTTATTGGGAAAGAATAGTCACTCTATCTCAAGTTTCAAATTCTAGGATTGAAACACTAGCATAATATCATCGTGTAGCATTTGAAGCTCCATCGAACGATATGGTGCAGTAAATGAGATTGTTCTTCCCTTAACCAGAGGCCCCGGGTTCGAGCCCTGAGTATGGAAAAATTCTTGGTAGGTAGCGCGGCGCGAATCCGAATATAATCGGGCTCCAATGCGTATACGAGACATTAAGTGCGAAACCCTAAAAAAAAAAAGCAAAACCTAACTTGAAATAACCTCAAGCCGTACTACCAAACGTTGAGTTTAATATGTTGTTTCATCATCTATTTCTCTCATATCCCCATTTTTATCGAGAATTTATTAATCCTTGTTGCTCACATTTAGTGTTGGTAAAAAGATTAAAAAAATAATTATCCATCCATATTATCCACTAAAAAATATGCATAATGAACTGTTTCAAGATGGGTCAAATATGAATAAGATTTATATATGCACTTAAAAAATGCATAACCAATGAGTTTAACTTTTACATTTTTAAAGACTCAAATCGGGAATTTCTCAAATTTGTTAGACTAAGAATTCTCCCAAAAGTGATCACATTCAAAAAACCATGGATAATATAGGTGTTTATATTATCCACCTATATTATCCACCGATAAACCTATTTTCTATGCGTATTAAATATGGAATGGTCCAATATGTTATTAGTTTTGATTTACCCATTTTCGACTGTCTCATATCCGACCCGATCATTTGATTTGAGGAATGCAAGATAAGATTGCATAAAAGCTTAGCGCGCCAAGCTGCACTTTTTCTCACTTTCTTTGATTAAAACCATTTCCGATAGTCACATTCACTCTTTTCAACCTAATCATGTTCAATTTGAATACAATATATAGGAGTATCTCATATCAACCGTGAACAAAACCATGCTTACCGAAGCCACCAACTCAGGATACCTTTGTGCCAAATTAATAACAACAATAATCATACTCCACGAGATATTAAAAAAATGAGAACCAATATTAATCAATTGGCCTCTCCTCACACGCAAAAGAGGATATAATCATAATAGACCTTAACTTAAATTCAAAATTCTTTGTACATGTCTCCACTATTCTCCCAAAGTGGCAGTGCTTGGTTTCTGTCATTTTCTCTCCCTCACAGATCATCTATATGTCTTTAGAACTAACTTGGTTTCTCAGCAAAAATAAAAAATGATAAGTGAACATTACACACTAACATAAGCCACAGCTAATATCCCCAAAAGCTGAGTGTATTCTGGTATCTTTTTCCCTTCTGTTCAATAATATATTCTTTCTTGATAAATCATCTGACATATGGAGGATCTATAAATGCCCATTCAAATACTTGCTCGTATTGAATGGCCGCATTTTCCCAGGAATAGTCCCTTTCCATTCCTCTTTTCATCAACCCCTCCCAAGATGACTTATGTTCTATGTAAGTGCTAATCGCCACCTTCAATGTCTGCAAACAGTGAAAATAACAGTAAAATTACAGTATGGTCCACGGAAAAACAGAAGAATCTATCTATCGTGGGGAAACTTACATCAAGCAACTTTTCTTTAGATAGAGGAGAAAATGTCCACCTGTTAAATTTCATAAACAGTTAGATACTACGAACCGAAAGTTAGCACAAGTGCATAATAATTCAGTAACAAGAGTGGAAAATATTCTGGTATTTTTGGTAGATGGATATCTAAAAATAAAAAGAACCAAGCTCCAAGAAGGATAAGAGCCAGATAATTGACTACAGTACACATATGTTTCTAACTCTTTTTTTAATAACCGTAGTGTCCGGGCCAGCTTGCGCGCACTAATTCCACATCATACCTGCCATCTCCAACCAGCAACAGGTATCAGGTAACTCTATCCACCCAAGCTTGGATAGATGGAAAAAAATCTCCTAGTGTTTTTTTTCCTCCGCTGGGATTTGAACCTGAGACCTTATGGTTCTCACCACTTCATTGACCACTAGGTCACATCCCTGGATGCCATATATGTTTCTAACTCTTAAGCAATGAGCATTGACCGCCTTATGTGGACATCACAAAACCCACTTGAATTCAAAGGAAAAAATTTGGTACAAGGATTTGCAGGCTGCGCACAAGTACAAAGCTATCTAGTTTAACATATCTTAATGTGATGACCCGCCATGTCATCATGCCACATAGGCGTCATTTGGCATATATTAATGCCATGTGGAAGCTTACATAAGAAGAAAGCTAGCATTTCTGAGAAGATTCTAGAGAGGTATAGACATTTCTTTAGGAAGAACCTAGATCCTTATGGATTTGCTAAGAAAGTCCTTGGAATCTTCTAGGCTTGTAGAGAATTCTAGAGAAAGCCCTTATCTTGTAAATATCAAGGACTTGTATAATAATTAATATTTACACACTAGCCCCTAGGAGACTAGTATATAAAGGGGGACACTCATTTGTAATTCACCAAGAAAACAATCCAAGTTCTCTCTAATACAAAGCTTCCTTTAACAATTCTCTTGTGTTCTTTCTTCCATTCTCCTAGCGATCTTGAGTGTAGTAAGGCTGACTTGACATAGCAAGAACGTGAGCAAGTTGTGCAAGATCGTGAGCGAGTTGTCAAGTGCCGCACGTGTACTTAGTTAACAACTAAGGACGTGACAACGTGGTATCAGAGCGAAGGTTTCAACTAAGGGAATGGCGAACGACGGAGAAATTAACGCTGCCAACACCCAAGCCAACGTCATCCAGGATGCTGCTGGCAAGAGCGGCCGTAGCATAAAGAGGAATGCCACCAACAAGATCCAGGAGGTGCCACCTGAGGTTGTGTCAAACGAAGGGCTTACATCCCAAGAACCATCTGCCACTGAGGCGAGCGAGGATGAAGTAGAGGTCCTTCTAGAGGACGCCTCGCTCGGTAAAGAGTGGGTGATGAAGATGAAAGCGGGGATGGACGCCGTGAAGATCTTTGGCCAACGTTTGGGGAAGGTGGAAGGCACCCTTAACGTTCTAGAGGGGCACACTCTTGAAGAGATTGAGAGTATCTGAAATGACTTGGAGGGACGTACACAAACTGAGATGGAACTAAGGCAAACCATCACGGCCTTAGAGTGCAGACTCATGGAGTCTTTGAGTACTATCGATGTTATGAAGGCAAAGATAGAGTCACTCGAGGAGCATGTCAATGCTGGCGTGACCGAGGTAGCCAGCAATGTTGTGGTGACGAGGGAGGCCAAGATCGAGGCTCCCAAACCCCCGGTGTTCAAAGGTGTTCGTGATGCACAAGAAGTGGAAAACTTCATTTGGCACTTGGAGAACTACTTCAGGCACGGCAAAGTGAGGGATGACGAGGCCAAGATCAACACTGTGGTATTGTACCTCTCAGAGACGGCCATGCTATGGTGGAGAAGGAAGATGGCCGACGTGGATAAAGGTCTATGTACTATTAGCACATGGATCAGTTCAAAGCGGAGTTCAAGCGACAGTTCTTTCCAAACAATGTCTTGTACGAGGCAAGGCGCAAGCTTAGGGAATTGAAGCAAACAGGGAGCATACATAACTATGTCAAGGAGTTCACTACCCTTATGCTTCAAATCCCCAATCTAACCAATGATGACTTGTTGTTCCATTTCATGGACAGGTTGCAAAATTGGGTAAGCAGGAGTTGCAACACCGACAAGTCACTGATATAGACCAAGCCATAGTGGAGGCCAAATCATTGATGGATTTCAGGCATGACAAGCACGAGAAAGGCAATGGCAAGGAGTCAAAGGTTAACAATGTCAAAGGTGGGGGAGACCGTGGCAAAGGCAAGGAGATACAACAACAATACTCCAAGACTCAAGATTTCAAAAAGCCGAGTGGCCGTCAGGGCTACGCCGAGAAGAAGGCGCAGGTCGAGAAGAAGGGGTGCTATATATGCGGAGGGCCACATGGCTTCAGGAATTGTCCCGACCTCAAGAGCCTCAGTGCCATGGTACGTTAGCGGAAGGAGCAGCCACAAGGAGAGAGTCCGAGAACAACACAGTTGGGTATGATCAGATTATGTGGTTTTGTCACGAAGCAAGCTATCCAACCTACCGAGAATGGCAATCAGTACGTGGATCTCACCATCAACAACAAGCCCGCTCGTGCAATGGTGGATACGGGAGCAACTCATAATTTCGTGACTGAGGCTGCCGCAAAGAGACTAGAATTGAAGCTTGCTCCAACTAACTCTCGCGTCAAGACCGTGAATGCCGAGATACAGAATGCTCGTGGGGTAGCTAATGGAGTTGATGTCAAATTGGGAACTTGGAAAGGTATGACAAACTTTACCGTAACCACTATGGATATCTTTGACATCATACTGGGGCAAGAGTTCTTTAGACATTGTCATACTTTAATCGACCCCTACCTCCAACATCTCTTGGTTATGGAGCGAGAAGGAGCTTGCATGGTACCTACAGTGACTATGCCACACGGACAAATCCAAGCACAACTCTCAGCTATGCAGGTTGTCAAGGGGATCAAGAAGGGGGAGCCGACGTTCGTGGCAACCATTGCAAGTCTAGAGGAAGACAAGAATTTTCAAGAGATTGTGCCGCCTTGTATAGAGAAGTTGCTTGAGGAGAACAAAGATGTCATGCCCGAGGAGTTACCTAAGCACTTGCCCCCTAGGCGAGAGGTGGATCACAAGATTGAGTTGGAGTCAGGGGCTAAGCCACCCGCATTTGCCCCATATCGTATGGCACCGTCCGAGCTGGAGGAGCTCAAGAAACAATTGAAAGAGTTGCTGGACGCTGGTCACATTCGCCCATCAAAGGCACTTTTCGGTGCACCAGTATTGTTCCACAAGAAGAAGGATGAATCGCTGCGCTTGTGCATAGACTACCGAGCACTTAATAAGGTTACAGTGAAGAATAAGTACTCGATCCCGCTCCTTGCTGATTTGTTCGATAGACTTGGGCAAGCCAAGTACTTTACCAAGGTGGATCTTCGAAAGGGCTACTACCAGGTTCGCATTGCGGAAGGTGATGAGCCAAAGACAGCATGAGTGACGAGATATGGAGCCTTTGAGTGGTTGGTGATGCCCTTCGGCTTAACTAATGCACTGGCCACATTTTGCACCCTTATGAACAAGATTTTTCATCCCTACCTTGATCAGTTCGTGATAGTCTACCTAGATGACATAGTCATCTACAGCAACACCTTGGAGGAACACATGGAGCACTTAAGAAAGGTTTTCCAAGTCTTGCGGGAGAACGAGCTATACATCAAGAGAGAGAAGTGCGAGTTTGCACAATCAAAGGTGCACTTCTTGGGCCATGTCATTAGCTATGACGAGGTACGCATGGACGAGGCTAAGGTACATGCTATCCAGGAGTGGGAGGCACCCATAAACGTAACTGAGTTGAGATCCTTACTTGGCCTTGTTAACAACTATCGTCGGTTCATCAGTGGATACTCAGCAAAGGTCGCACCATTGACTGAGTTGCTAAAGAAGAACAAGCCATGGGTTTGGACGGAGCATTGTCAAAAAGCGTTTGAATGCCTTAAGGCAGCTATAATAGAGGAGCCAGTTTTGGCATTACCTGACTTTGCCAAGACTTTTGAGGTGACACAGATGCCTCAGACTTTGCCATTGGGGTTGTCCTGATGCAGGATAAGCATCCCATAGCATTTGAGAGCCGCAAGTTAAATGAGACGGAGCGGCGTTACACGGTACAAGAGAAGGAAATGACTGCCATTGTGCATTGCCTTCGTACATGGAGACATTATCTTCTCGGGTCGAGGTTCGTGGTCAAGACTGATAATGTGGCTACTAGCTTCTTTCAGACACAGAAGAAGCTCACACCAAAGCAGGCTAGGTGGCAGGATTTCTTGGTCGAGTTTGATTATGCGCTGGAGTATAAGCCGGGCAAAGGTAACGTTGTAGCCGATGCCTTGAGCCGGAAAGCCGAGCTTGCTGCAATCACTTCAGCGAGATGGGATATTCGAGAGGCTATAAAAGAAGGCATGCAACATGATCCAACATCCAAACAACTTATCAAGTTAGCCAACCAGGGCAAGACGAGACGTTTTTGGGTAGAAGACGGCATATTGCTTACCACTGGTCGGCGGGTCTACGTGCCTAAGTTTGGAGACATTAGATGGCAGATCATAAGGGAGAGTCATGATACAATGTGGGATGGTCATCCAAGCCAACGTCGCACTAGGGCCTTGGTTGAGTCAGTCTACTATTGGCCACGCATGCGATATGATATAGAATGTTATGTGCAGACTTGTCTTGTATGTCAGCAGGACAAGGTTGAGCAACAACAGCCCGGAGGACTTTTGGAGCCACTACCAGTTGCAGAGCGTCCATGGGAGAGCGTGACTATGGACTTTATCACTTGCCTACCAAGGTCCGACGGTTATGGTACTATTATGGTAGTCGTGGATAAATTTTCCAAATATGCCACCTTCATGCCCGCCTCACCAGGTTGCACAGCCAAGGAAGCCGCCAAGCTATTCTTTAAGAACGTGGTGAAGTGTTGGAGCTTACCAAGGCATATAATCAGTGATCGAGACCCCCGCTTTACTGGAAACTTTTGGAGAGAGTTGTTTGACATACTTGGTACGGAGCTGCACTTTTCTACTAGTTTCCACCCACAAACGGATGGACAAACGGAACGAGTCAATGCCTTACTAGAATGCTACTTGAGGCATTATGTAAGCGCGCATCAGAAAGATTGGGCAAGGCTCATAGACATCGCCCAATTCTCTTATAACTTGCAGCGGAGTGAGTCTACGGGGCGGACACCATTTGAGCGAGCCACAGACCAACAACCACAAACTCCACATTCATTACAAGCCGCGTTCGAAGGAAAGAGTTTGGGGGCTTATCATATGGCCAAAGGATGGGAGGAGTAGCTCAACACTGCTAAGTCCTACTTGGATAAGGCAGCTAAGAAGATGAAGAAGTTTGCAGACCGTAAGCAACGTCCCACAGACTATAGAGTTGGGGACATGGTCATGGTGAAGTTTAACCTAAGACAGTTCAAGGCACTATGGGGTATGCATCAGAATCTGATTCGCAAGTACGAGGGGCCATTTAAGATCGTCGCCAAGGTAGGCAAGATCTCATACAAGCTTGACATGCCATCGTATCCTAAGATCTACCCTGTCTTCCATGCCAGCATGCTTAAGCCATATCATGAAGATAAGGATGATCCGAGTAGGGGCCAATCAAGTCAAGCGCCAATGACTATCACCGCCTTGCATGATCGGGAGATTGAGGCTATCATAGATTACCAGGCCAGGCGAAAACAAGGGCAAAAAGCCGCTGCTATGTTCCTCATCCATTGGAAAGGGCAATCACCGGAGGAGGCCACATGGGAACGATATAAAGACTTGTAGCAATTCAAAGATAAAATCCGAGAGTTTATGTAGCAGCATTGCGCCGCGGTCGCCGCAATATTAGGTGGGGGAGAGTGTGATGACCCGCCATGTCATCATGCCACATAGGCACCATTTGACATATATTAATGTCATGTGGAAGCTTACATAAGAAGAAAGCTAGCATTTCTGAGAAGATTCTAGAGAGGTATAGACATTTCCTTAGGAAGAACCTAGATCCTTATGGATTTGCTAAGAAAGTCCTTGGAATCTTCTAGGCTAGTAGAGAATTCTAGAGAAAGCCCTTATCTTATAAATATCAAGGACTTGTATAATAATTAATATTTACACACTAGCCCCTAGGAGACTAGTATATAAAGGAGGCCATTCATTTGTAATTCATCAAGCAAACAATTCAAGTTCTCTCTAATACAAAGCTTCCTTTAACAATTCTCTTGTGTTCTTTCTTCCATTCTCTTAGCGATCTTGAGTGTAGTAAGGCTGACTTGACATAGCAAGAACGTGAGCAAGTTGTGCAAGATCGTGAGCGAGTTGTCAAGTGTCGCACGTGTATTTAGTTAACAACTAAGGACGTGACATTAATCTCCCTAAATTTCCATTCAAGGGTGAAATTCTATTCTGTCCTAAAAATGAAGAAGCAAGAGATGGCAGTTAAAATAAGGTGATTCTCTCTACAAGCACAATTACTTGGAGCTACTTTATGTGGTAGTACCAGTGTAATTTATTTCCAGTTTCTTAATGAGCAACAACATCACAGTACGTCATAAATATCAACAGCATTTCTAGGAAAGACACATACCCGGTACCTTCACCTTCTCCTTCTTGAGCATATGGATTAAAATCCTTCACCGTGTCCTAAAGATAAGGAAGAGAAAGTATAATGCATAAGCTTTTTTCATTTGAAAAGCCATTTCTCTATACGGAAATCAACTCACTCTTAGGCCCCCAGTGCTATGAACGACAGGTATGGTACCATATCTCATTGCGTACAATTGGTTTAAACCACAAGGTTCGAATCTTGAGGGCATCAATAGTATGTCGCAGCTGCACAACACAGTATAAATAAGTTAGCATACTGATTACTAAAGCATTTAAATCCACCATATGAAATTTAGAATTACCCTGCTGTTATCCTATGAGAAACTGGAACATTAAATCCAACCCAACCGCGGAATTTGTCTTTGAAGAGATTTTCTGTATGTCTCATCCAGTTTTCATATTGTTTCTCACCAGATCCAAGCATTACCTGGATAAGGAATAGATAATAAATTCAACCCCAAACAAGAACAATTTGCAGAAACTTATACTAGAAAACAGGATGACTAAACAAATGCTCCAGAACAAATCCTGGATATAATTTTATAATTTGCAACATCAAATGAACAAGTTTTTCAAGTAATGACGAAAAAAATAAGGGATAATTCCTAAAAGGGTAACCTGAACTTTGAATTCGAGTTCCCTACCCGTTTCAGAAGTTCTCCCTACCTAGTTGAAGCCCAAATTTTCAGTTCCCTTTTAGGAATTCTCTCTATAAACTGTATAATTACGCCGTAACAAAATCTCAATTTGAACACATTCACTCGAATAAAATTCAGTACTATCAACTTATTACTAAGTAAGGGGGCATGAAGGAAGAGGATTGTAGATCCAAGGTGCGTAGTAAAACAAGAAGGCAAAAACATAAATGTCATAAACAATTTCAGGCAACGAAATTTGAGTCAACTCATGTCCAAAAGCGAATACAGTTAATGAACAATTGGAAAGACTAGGATCTACCAAAAGTTTACTAATCAGACTCAAACAGGCTGCATTAATAACGATATAAAAAAAGATGTGGGTAGAAAATCCTACAAATTGGACATCATCCTGCATAAGTTCTGGAATTGCTGACAGGATTATGTCAACACCTTTCTGATAGTCCAGCCTTCCAATAAATCCAATCTGCATTATCAAAGTTTCAAATTTTCCGGTAGGAGAAGGAAGAAATTTTCTTCATAATTCAAAGAAGTAACAAAACTCTCACCAGCGGACAATCGGGTCGAATTGGAAGTCCCAACTCCTTTTGCAGAGCAGTCTTGCACTTAACCTGAATAAAAAAGGAAGTTAGCAGAGACAAGTTTGTGTAGAGTTATCATAAGAGAGAGAGAGAGAGAGAGAGAGAGAGCTTGTGCACAGCTGCATACAGAATTAACATGAAAAGTAAGAAAGTACTAAAGTACTATGATGTCAATTGGTTTGTTCCCTTTTTAATGTTTATGGACAATCCTCAGGAACCCTCATTTGGATCGAATTTCATAGCAGTTACGAAGGTTTTGCAGACAGTCCTTTTCTCAAGGCAAAACTTATCACTGAAGTAGTAAAATTGTGAAACTGAGAGGTCACTGAAGCAGCTTAATTACCTTTCCAGAGAGGTCATTGATGGAGTAATGTGAAGCAGTATGCTCATCTGTCAATGGGTTCCAATCACTAACATCTAGTCCATTAGTAATTCCTGCATAAAAGTACAGATAGATTAACTAGTAATTCTAAAGTTCAGAGACAATGGAATCCACAGTTAAGGTCATTACTACACTTAGCCTTGGCTTTGGTCTTGACGTTTAACAAAAATAAGGACTTGGTTAAAATGAAGCTAATGCTTGTAAAGACGTCTCTTCAATCAACATATATCTTACCATACTAGGATTAGAATAAGAAGCGGAAAAGAATATTAGAAAGAACTCATAAGAAACCAACTAACAGGCGTACCATTAAGAACTGACTTTCTACTGGTCAACAGCTCATGTAGTCCATATCCCCCTTCAGGAGTTGTTATTTCCCATGAGTACCCCTGCCACCCAAAAAAAAAGGTAACTACAAAGAAAAAAGGACAGGCAAAATGCAACTTTTTTTTATATACTCAATAACAATGTTCAACAATTTATCATGAAGTCATGTAGATTTCTC
This sequence comes from Nicotiana tabacum, assembly GCF_000715075.1. NCBI lineage: Eukaryota > Viridiplantae > Streptophyta > Magnoliopsida > Solanales > Solanaceae > Nicotiana > Nicotiana tabacum. The sequence goes on from NC_134085.1 coordinate 145,482,019, forward strand.
ATAACAAGAAATTCATGAACCATAATCAGTGATATGATTCCTAGTATTTTTCGGTTAGTATACCTAAGTGGAAATTTTTTGGACAGACCTGGCTAACTGTCAGTATCCGATCAGCAATTGCGACTGCCCCTTTCAAAACATTGACTGTTTCACCAGTGTCAAGCGCATGCGCCCTTGCCCAAGTGGGAAATATCCATTCAAGTGCTCCATACCATTCTGGAGGCAATCCCAAATTATGGTAGGTTGCTGCAGGCTCCACTCCCTATGAAAATATCAAACAAAAGACAATGTATGAAGGTTTAAAATAGAACACTAATAACCTCAAGGTGTAGATTAATTCAATACAAGCCACTGCATAACTTAGTTGTACAAGAATATTCCATCAGGCAATCAATAAATAATTATGAACCACAGGTCACAGCATATGGTCGAGATAGACCAAATACAAGGTAGATGATGAACTATCCTAGTACCAACAAACAATGAAATCAGACATTTAGACTGTAGAATCCACCTCGCGATCACCCACTAAATTTGTCTAAACCAATCAGAATAAGTCCAAAATAACAAACTGACCTAACAAGATTAGGTCAGTTTCTCTTTAACTTTCCTACTTATGGAAGGTGCCTAGAAGATTTTATCAAATAGCAGCTTTGAGTACCAAACTTCAAATTTCCACCAAAGGAGAGACATTTATATTCCTGGAGCAACCAGTCCCAAGGAATTGTGAACCTTAAATCAAATCACATCTTTCTGAACCAAGAATCAACAGTTTGAGCTTATCCCATGTTCTAGTAGACTCACAGATTCAGGAAGTGAACATGAGTTGAGTAATTTAAGACATCAAATTCAAACCAAGAACAAACATTCCGATGACTAAGAATTAAAAGAAAACCATGAGGATGTTACATTCTGACCAGAAAATATAAGCCCGTAACTCGGAGCCATCAAAACAGGAGACATTCAAACAGATGCAAAACTTGCAGGCAGCTATACCTCCTTGTTACAGAAATAGGGAGAAGTAAACTAGGAAAGTACCTGATGTGCTATGTTGTGTATTACGACAATACTACGAGCATCCTCGTAAACACCATAAGGACGATACTTGGCTGCTAAAAGTCTGCACCATAGAACACTTGGAAATCAGGAGAAGGACTCTGTCATAAACTGGTCAATAGCACATATAACCAGAATTAAGATATTCCGCAGCACGTTAAGGTGCTGCAGGTGAATGGAGGGAAGTGTTACCAAGGCTACTATTGATATAGCATGACATAGTTACATGATGGTGTGTACAAATATCCAGACACGCACTAGAGGACCGTACAATAACCCCTCACTCAAGTCTGGACATTCAGAAATAAGCATGACAATCAGATGGCAGTCACTGACAGACTGACAGTAATCAGTTAACCACGATATGAATGTCTAAACATGACAGCACTTCAAGGAACAGATGACTACTAGTCTATATTCTTCTTTTTTCTTTTTCTTGTTCTTAAATTTTTCAGAAAAGTATTACTACATACTAATACATTACCTTGTACCTTATCAAAGGCTAAAGAACTTCTTGATGAAAGCTAAGATGGCATTATTATCAGATAAAATTGCAGCAGCATTAAATTGTTAGTAACAGTTGCAATACCGACATAGAAACATTATTGTGCCTACAGTTTTTCTTTTCTATTTATAGCAATACATCTACAGATTACGCCCTTGTAGGGAACCTTCTTAAGTAGTGCCATTGTAAGGATGCTAAAAATGTCACAAGCAAAAGTAGTGTTCAGTTAAAGATCAAAATAGGTTACATCAAAAAATATAAATAAGTCAGGATATTTTGTTAACATACAAAGGAACCAGGGCAGCGTGCCAATCATTAGCAAGAAACAAGCACTTCTCTCCATAAGTGAACCCTCCCAGTGGAAGAATCAATGGTGCTTCACATGCTGCGTGACAAAGCAAAGTGAAGCGAAACTGCTTACCAAAAAGATAGGGAAGTATTATCACTAGCCATCGCATTAAACCATATGGAGATGTGATCATCATGCATGAAAAAAGAGTAACATATTACCTGATTATCACCAAATGCACCATAAATATCACCATATGGCGTTCCAGGTCTGCGATAAGAAGGGTGGTCCACGAATACCTGATAGAAAGAGCAGTGTACTTCTTTAACATTAAAATCATAAATATGTACTACTTAATAAGAATCATTTCTGTTAAATAAAAATACAGACACAATCAACTATATAAATTAATGACCCAGGCAGACATCCTATTAACCATAGTGGACTTTAAGTTGTTCGCGACCATCCTCAAGTCAGTCAGGTTGACGTCCTCAAAACAATAGTGAATTTTAAATTGTTTGCATACATCATCCTTTAGTCAGACGGTCCTTTGCTTGAAGCAAGCCAGTTAATCATTAGAGGGAGGGAGAGATGAACAAAGATAAAGCTGAACAATAAGCACCAACAAGTACAATATACCCCCCCCCCCTCCCCACCCACCCACCCAAAAACCCAAAGAAAAAGGAAGTACACAAAATGCTCTTACCCAGTCAACACCTGCCCTGTATTCATGGTAGTAGGCTACTTCCTGGGGACCACCAAAACAATGGACTGTAGCCCGCACATCAAGGTCAACAGTATTAGCATACTTTTTATCTGAAGGACCTCCATTCAGATACCTAGGCGAGACGACCATTACACGATGACCCCGAGAAGCTAGTGCTACAGGCAAAGAGCCACAAACATCTCCTAAACCACCTGTCTTAGAATACGGAGCTGCTTCAGCAGTAACAAAAATGATATTGAATGTTAATTTGGTTGGGGTTTTCTCCTTCTGTTCAGCATCCTCACTCAAATCATCTCTATCATCAGCTACAATATCATGAGATTCAACAATTGTTGCATCACCTGTGACTGAATTGAGTACACCATTTCATTTTCTTTGAAGGCAAAACTAGAAAAATGGAGAAGTAGACAATAAAACTATCCTTACATATTCTGAGACAGAAATACATCAGGTGTGAAAGGAATTAGTTAAGAGCCTTAATCAACGCCATAAATGAGTTAAAACTCCCCAAGTTACTTCATTTAAATCTTTTTATATATTTAAAAGAAAAAGATTAAAAAAGGACACTATCTTCAGCTTCATATGGTGGAAACAAGAGGGAAACTACAAAAGATACACATACATACAAAGGCAACGTCATTAGTTCAGTCAAGCTCATGACCTCATTATCCTCAATCACACTCCAGTCTAAACCCCAACTTATATTGACCAGACACCCGTTATATTCCCACTAACAGTAACCTTTTGTAGCAGCAAGATGATAAGTCTTTGACCCCCCCCCCCCCCAATAGCACTAGCCCATAAGTATACACACGTTCTTTTTAACCGTAACAAACATCAGTATGAGAGTACTTATGGATGAAACTTAGCTAGCCAATGAAGTAAAGTTCCAGAACTTCAGTCTTAATATATCACCACAATATCAAAATAGCTAAGCATCCTTTCTGTCGTATTGAAAGACCAACTCATCTAACTCTCAGATTGTATCAGGCTTACACTCTAAAAATTGAACTACTATAAAATGATGCTGATCCACAAGTCTAAACAATAACATTAATCATAACAAAATTGTTGAATTCTAATTGTCCCCGAACACTTCAATGGAGCTCATACAGTATCAAGGTAAATGTTCCCGCCTTTGTTCACTTCATGATATCAATCACTTTAGCCATCAGCAGTAATGAACATTTGTCCAAACAACAAAGTGGAACTCCATACATTTAGCAAATCTTCTCACCTTACATGCACCATCTTCCCTTCTTTTTTTCTTTTGTTGATGACGGTGGAGTCCGGGTCGGCTTGCGCCCACTCAACTATTCCTCCCTCTTTTTAAGGTAGAAGTTGAGGTCGTTAAGGAAATTGGCATTGTATAATTAAATGGAGAACTATGAATTATGCTATCTTGAATATGTGATTTTTACTAGTTTGATCAACTTGAAAACCAAATCCGCAATTAACAGAAACACATAAAAGAAATTACTGAACGGTAACTTTAAATTCAAGAAAACAAAGGGGCAGTACCAGAATGGGGAATCAGTTGAAAACCAACAACAGAGCCAGAGCCATCCCTCTCAGCACCCAAAAGAAGACCCTTCTCCTCTGAAGAACTACTACCACCAGCATTATTAAAGGAACTTCTAACACATAAAGATTGGATCTTTCTGCTTCTAATTCGCCCCTGCAATAACCAAGAATTGAACCCCACTTGCCTAACTACAGTACTCAAACCCTGTACACCTCCTCTAACTGATACACATAAACATGAAAGATTTCTTGAAGTTTGCAGTGACCCCATTTGGGTACCGGCGCCTGCTGTAAGATCAACAATCATGCAGAGAATGAGATAATAATGTAAGGGACAAAAAGAAGATTAGAAAATCTGAAAAGGAAAAAAGTGAAAGGGTCCTAGAAGAAGCAAGAGGAGATTTTATTAGTAGTAATATTTGACACTCAAAAGAATACTAGTGTTATAGGATCTGATGATGAAAACACAAGTACCTAGGAGGTCGGCAGTACACAAAACGACAGCGTTTGAGCTAGGGAGAGTTACGTTTTTTAGGACTAAATACTACTACTACTGTGTTAATGGACAGTTGGCGCGAAAAATCTTGGGGGACCGACAAGTAGGAGATTCATCCAAAAAGTAGCAAACCCCATCACGGGGCGGTGTTCATTGATAACCAGAAACCCCCCGATAAATATCCCCGTTACTATCTCACCTGTGCCACCATGCTCTATTGATTTAAAGAATCTAAAATTATATACGGTTACATACTTAAAGAAATTCAACTAGTGTTCGTTTTATCAATTAGAAAATCAGGGAATCAAGCTAATTGTTTGGATGTTTGTTAGTTGTTACTTTGTTATATTGTATCGTTATGTTACTTTAAATAAGATGTTTGTTTTGATTGTTACTTAAATTTTATTATATTTGTATAAGGGTAAAACCGAGCTCATGGTATGCTTCGGTTTCCGATGAAATAAACGGAACAAGAAGCGTGAAGCCGAGAAATTAGAACCGAGACAAGGGCCCCTCGATCCGGTGTTCGAGAGAAATGTCTGCCCTTGAGGATATCGGGGCCATAGCCCCAGGTCAGGTTCGAACCCCAAAGGCCTCGGAAAGCATTGCCAGACGATCGAGCATGACCAACAGAAGACCGTGATATCCGCGACTGGCCGGATATCACGGCGTGGCTCTCGGCACGTATTGAAGAGAACCGGTGATTAGTTAAATAGAAGATTTTTTACCTTTTATAGAATTGTATGTATGGTAAAACTCCCCTACTATATAAATGGGAGTCTGATTATACATTGAACACATTGTAACACACGCATACCGAGGCAATATACTGTTAATTTTCTCTGTTATTCAAAGTTCTTGTTCTTGTCCATCAGTGCTTGGTCATTGTGAGTCCGGATCGAGGGCGGACATTTCATTAAGGCTGTTGCTAAGTCCGAAATCATCCTCCTCAAGTGGTTTGATAATTTACTACATCTTTTATCTGTTTAATCTAACGTAATTTATAGTTTGTATCGAATAATCCACGTATCCTTAAAACCACTTACAAATTTAATTGTTATCCATTTTTTTAGGGTAAACAGTTTGACGCCCACCGTGGGGCTAAGGATAATAGTGGCAATTTGATACAAATTACCATAACACACCCTATTTTACACTTGTTCTTTTAAGTGTCTTTAACTTCATGTCAAAGTTTAAAACGTCGAACTCCCAATCCGCCCCTTTGAACGTGGATGTTGAGTGTGTCCACCATGGCGAGAACAACAATGTGGTACCCGATGACGAGGTGCCCCTTGTTGACCCCAACGGAGTTCCTATTGCGAACCTGATCGACGCTAACTCACATGTAGCCATCAATGCAAACCTGCCTACCAATCCAGAGAATAGCATTTGTGGGGTAGTCCGATCTATAGCCCAAAATACATACGATGGTAAAGGTGATGAGATCAACTTGCGAGTGATCTTCAAAATATTGCAGGCTCAATAAGTAGCGATAGCCCAGTTACAGAACCAAAGTCGCGCTCCCAATATATTTAAGCCCGAACTATCCCGGGAAAACACTCGCAGAAATGAACCAGTCACAGAAAGGCCAAATAGAGCTGAATCTGGGACCAGCCCCGAGATAATAAAAATGCTCGAGGAATTGACGAAACAGGTAGAATCGGGAGAAAAGAAAATCAAAGATAACGACAAAAAGGTGGAGACCTACAACTCCAGGGTCGACCAAATCCTAAGAGCACTACCGATACTGAAAGGCCTAGATTCCAAGAAGTTTGTCCAAAAGTCTTTGCCCCCGAGTGCAACTCCGAAGCCGATCCCTAAAAAGTTCCGTATGCCCGAAATCCCGAAGTATAATAGAACGACCGATCCAAATGAGTATGTGACCTCGTACACATGCGCCATCAAGGGGAACGACTTGGAAGATGACAAAATTGAATCTGTTCTACTAAAAAAGATCGGAGAGACCTTGTTAAAAGGAGACATGATATAGTATCACAATTTTCTCCCTAATTATGTTGACTCGTTTGCTATGCTTGCAGATGCCTTTGTGAAAGCGCACGCCGGAGCCATCACTGCCGAGACCAGGAAATAGACCTTTTCAAGGTGAAGCAAAGAAATAACGAGATGCTCAGGGAATTCATGTCAAGGTTTCAAATGGAACGAATGGACCTACCCCCGGTCGTAGACGATTGGGCCGTTTAGCCGTTCACCCAAGGACTTAATCCCCAAAGCTCGTTAGCTTTACAACAGTTGAAGCAAAATTTGATAGAATACCCGGCAGTAACTTGGGTTGACGTTCATAACAGGTACCAATCAAAAATCAGGGTCGAAGATGATCAGCTCGGGGCCCCTTCTGGGTCCGTTTACCCAGTTAGGACAAGTGACATATCCAAAAGAACTGTTGATCACGAATCAAGATCGGACAGAGATCGGTATCAGCCATACAATGTAGATCGAAGATGCAGTAGGTTCGGACGCAACCCTATGATGAGTGAGAGAAGGAGTGATCGAGGTCATAATAACCGGGGACTCATGAGCAAGAACGATTTTGAAAGACCTATCGGGTCCAAGGAAACGCCAAGGTTATCAGAATATAACTTCAATGTCAATGTTGCGGGTATCGTATCAGCCATCGAATGTATCAAAGATACTAAATGTCCTCGACTATTACAGTATGATCCTGCCCAAAAGGACCCCATTCTAATGTGTAAATTTCATGGCACCCACCGACACATAACCGAAGACTGACGGCAATTGAGAGAAGGAGTAGCCTAGTTATTCAACAATGGGCACCTCTAAGAATTTTTGAGTGATCGTGCCAAGAATCACTTCTGGAATAGAGACGCCAACAAACAGATCGAGCAAGAGGAACCTCAACACATCATTAACATGATCATTGGTGGAGTTGACATCCCCTAAGGGCCAATGTTAAAGCACACCAAAGTGTCCATCACAAGGGAAAAACGGACTAGAGATTACGTGCCAGAAGGAACTGTATCCTTCAATGATGAGGATTCTGAAGGCATCGTGCAACCGCACAATAATGCACTGGTAATATCTGTACTCATAAATAAATCTCGAGTTACGTGTGTGTTAGTTGATCCAAGTAGCTCGGCTAATATCATCAAATCGAGGGTCGTAGAGCAGCTGGGTCTACAAGACCAAATTGTGCTTGCGGTCCGAGTTCTAAACGGATTCAACATGGCATGCAAGACCACTAAAGGGGAAATAACCCTACCGGCCGGGACTATCAGGACACAAAGTTCTACGTGATCGAAGGAGATATGAGGTACAATGCTTTATTCGGGAGGCCATGGATTCACAATATGAGGGCAGTACCCTCGACGCTACATCAAGTATTGAAATTTCCTACACCAGGAGAGATCAAAACAATTTACGGGGAACAACCGGCTGTAAAAGAAATGTTCGCGGTCGATGAGGTGGTCCTGATATCTGCACTCTCGACATCGAAAAGCCCAAGTTCAGTCACCGAGGGAGAAACCAAATAGCAATCACCGGCGTCGGCCCCAACCGAATAGAAAGGCAGGAAACAGGCGAGGATGACGACTACGGAGTCCCTAGGTCTTTCATAGTCCCCGGCGATTCCGATACCACCAAGTCAATAGTTGAGGAGCTGGAGTAAGTCAGGCTGATCGAGCACCTGCCCGATTGAAAGGTATACCTGGGCACGAGACTAACTCTCGGGCTCAGGAAAAAACTCATTAAATTCCTTATAGCTAACATAGATTGCTTCGCTTAGTCCCATCTTGACATGACAAAGATCCCGCCGGAGATAGCTACTCACAAGCTAAGCTTGGATACGAAGTTTCACCCGGTTAAACAGAAGAGGAGGCCTTAGTCTGAAGTCAAGCATGTGTTCATCAAGGACGAGGTATTCAAACTTCTTAAAATAGTCTCTATTTGGGAAGTTAAGTACCCGAATTATTTAGCAAACCTAGTGGTATTGCCTAAAAAGGGAAATAAATTGAGAATGTGGTAGACTATAAAGACTTAAACAAGGCATGCCCCAAAGACTTTCCCTTCGCCTAACATCGATTGCATAATCGATGCAATGGCCGGCCATGAGATACTCAGCTTTCTCGACGCCTACTCCGGGTACAACCAAATTCGGATGGACCCGAACGATCAAGAAAAGACTTCTTTCATCACTAAATTCGCACATATTGTCATGATGTAATGCCATTTGGATTAAAGAACGTCGGTGCCACTTACCAACGCCTAGTAAATCGGATGTTTGAAGAACATATAGGAAAATCAATGGAAGTTTACATTGACAACATATTAGTTAAGTCCCTGCGAGCAGAGGACCATCTGAAACATTTATAGGAAACCTTCAGCATATTGAAGAAATACAATATGAAGCTGAACCCAGAGAAATACGCATTTGGAGTCGGGTCTGGAAAGTTCCTCGGATTCATGGTGTACAACAGGGGAATCGAGATCAATCCCGACAAGATCAAGGCCATTAAGGACATCACCCTGGTGGACAATGTCAAGGCCTTTCAAAGGCTAACCGGGCGCATAGCCTCCTTGGGACGATTTATTTAGAGGTCCTGACAAGAGCCATCGATTCTTCTCATTATTGAAGAAGAACAACTTGTCATGGACCCTGGAGTGCCAACAAGCCTTGGAAGAACTCAAGCGATACCTTTCGAGCCCACCTTTGCTTCATACTCCAAAAGCAGACGAGTAGTTGTACATATACTTAGCAGTATCCAAGATAGCGGTAAGTGAAGTCAGTCCGGGAGGAGGAAGGTACGCAATTTCCTATCTACTATGTTAGCAAGACTCTAGGCGCAACCGAAACTAGGTATCCTCATGTGGAAGAATTGGCGCTCGCTTTGCTAAGCGCCTTCAGAAAGTTAAAGGCATATTTCTAGTGCCATCCCATATGTGTTGTAACTACATACCCGTTGAGAAACATAATGCATAAACCCCAACTTTAGGGACGACTGGTCAAATGGTCCATGGAAATCAGCGGGTATGATATCGAATATCGACCCCGAACTACCATCAAATCTCAAATTTTGGCAGACTTCGTAGCTGACTTTATACTGGCCCTAGTGCCCGAAGTCGAAAGGGAATTGTTGTTGAACTCAGGGACTTCCTCGGGGATCTGGACCCTCTTTACGGATGGTGCCTCGAACGCGAAAGGGTCCTGCCTTGGTATCGTGTTAAAGCCACCAACGTGTAATGTAGTTAGGCAATCTATTAGAAGTGTAAAATTGACTAACAATGAGACCGAGTATGAGGCCATGATTGCAGGTCTCGAACTGGCTAAAAGCCTGGGGGCTGAAGTAGTCGAAGCTAAGTGCGATTCCCTCCTGGTGGTGAATCAGGTCAATAGAACATTCGAAGTAAAAGAGGAACGAATGCATAGATACCTGGATAAGCTGCAGGTAACATTGCATTGATTCAAGGAGTAGACCCTGCAACATGTACCCTGATATCAAAACAACGAGGTCGATGCTCTAGCTAACTTGGGATCGTCGGTTGATGATGATGAATTCAGCACGGGAACGGTCGTACAACTCATGAAATCGGTAGTAGACAAGGGTCACGCCGAGATAAACTCGACAAGATTAACTTGGGATTGGAGAAACAAGTATATCGATTACCTGAAGACTCGAAAGTTGCCCTCGGATCCTAAAGAATTGAGAAATCTATGCACGAAGGCGTCCAGGTTCAGCCTATCTGAAGATAACACTTTATTCAGGAGAACGTTCGATGGACCACTAACCATATGTCTAGGACCAGGAGATATTGAATATGTCTTGAGAGAAGTTCACAAAGGCACCTACGGGAACCATTCGGGTGCAGAATCGTTGGTTCATAAGATAATCAGAGTCGGTTACTACTGGATCGACATAGAGAAAGACGCGAAGGAGTTCGTACGAAAAGGTAATGGATGTTAGAGGCCTACTCCGATGATCCACTAGCCCAGAGAGTTACTGCATTCGGTCTTGTCACCTTGGACATTCATAAAATGGGGAATGGACATCGTCGGTCCCCTGCCATGGGCGCCCAGTAAGGCTTAATTTATATTATTTATGACTGACTATTTTTCTAAATGGGTTGAAACCCAGGCATTTGAGAAAGTTAGGGAGAAAGAAGTTATTGATTTTGTTTGGGACCATATAATATGCCGGTTCGGAATGCAAACCGAGATTGTATGCGACAATGGGAAGCAGTTCATTGACAATAAGGTAAGTAAATTTTTTGAGTACCATAAGACCAAAAGGATCCTATCAACACCTTATCACCCTAGGGAGAACAGGTAGGCGGGGTCTACTAACAAGACCATACTCAAAAACCTCAAGAAGAGATTAATTGACGCCAAAGGAAAATGGAAGAAAATTTTGCTCGAAGTACTGTGGGCATATCGTACAATGTCAAAATCTAGTACCGAGGCCACCTCGTTCTCGTTGGTCTACGGTGCTGAAGCTCTAATATCGGTCGAGGTAGGAGAATCGAGTTTCAGGTTCCGATATACGATCGAAGAGTCAAACGGTGAAGCCATGAGCATAATCCTGGATCTATTGGACGAGAGGTGCGAGGCTGCCCTGGTCCGGTTGGCCACCCAAAAACAACGGATCGAAAGGTGTTACAACTGGAGATCCAACCTCCAACATTTCAATATCAGGGACTTGGTGTTATGAAGGGTGACAGTGAATACACGGAACCTGAATGAAGAGAAGCTGGGACCGAATTGGGAAGGTCCATATCGGATTGTCGAGATTACCGATAAAGGTTCGTATAAACTCTAAGCAGTGAACGGTGAGCGACTATCGAACAGCTAGAACGTAACCCACTTAAAATGATACTACTGCTAAGGTACAACCCCATTCATTCTTTTCTTTACATATATTATGAATTGGACTAATGTTTGCCGGCAACGACCAAAGAATGATGCAACTTTTAGGCCTGAAAGCACATGTTGTACTCTTTTTCCCTTGAACCGATTTTGTCCCAAATGGGTTTTCCTGCAAGGTTTTTAATGAGGCAACAGTAGATCGTGCTAAACTAGAATTGAAGACTGGTTATAAACCATAGTCGAGGATCACATCAACAGTATCCAATCCCTCTTTACGATTGGCCTCGAATACTGGGGACCATCATCGTCGGATAATGATTTTAGCAAGGAAGGAAACTTTGTTCTTGAATAGTCTGGGCTCAGTGGATAGGATTTACTGTAAAGGTCAAACGGTCAAATTAAGCATGCCCGGATAAACCACCTAAGCCACAACAAGAAGCTGTACACACTTACAATCTTGTATATTGTGCACAGAAATAAAAGAAAGTTTCTACCTTATAGATACATATTTTGTCTCATAAGACTGTTACATCTTGTTCCTTAAATATATCGTGCCCATGGGCCGCCTCTGTTTGGATCCAATAAATCACCCCTACTCGGGGACTATCGTCCAAAATAAACTCGGACGGCTCGAGTTATCAAGCCCGGAGGCATAACACCTATTAGGCTGCACCCGAACCTAAAAGGCTACAACCACCCCCACTCGGGGACTATCGTCCAAGGTAAGTTCGGACGGCTCAGGCATCGAAGGCCGAAGGTACAAAGCCTATTAGACAGTGCTTAAACTTTAAAAGCTATAACCACCCCTACTCGGGGACCGTCGTCCTAGGCAAGCCCATACGGATCGGGTATCGAAGCCCGGGGTAAAAAGCCTAGTAGGCAAAATCTAAACTTAAAAGGCTACGAACATCCTAGAAATGGCTTGGAGACGTCCGAAGCCCGTAACCAAAACTTAAGGCCTTCAAAAAACCAAAGGCTACGTTCAGTAAAATTATAATCTAAAAACATAAGTAAGCGTTTTGGAGAAAACTTTCGGTCATATCAAGCCCCCCCAGTTTTAAACAAAATTACATTAGGAACGAGCCTTGTTCGAACCTCCGAACGGAGTTCCGATTACTACGATTTATTCCATGCTAAGACATTCGAAATCTTTGCAATCATAAAAAAAGGATCCAAAAGAAACGAGCTTGAAATTTGTCGAAGGGAAAAAGCCTTGTATATATATATATATAAAGATCTTTATAAAGGCCAAATTGCCTCAACAAAAAATACAAAAGTACACAAACAAAGAAAAATCTACAAAGCACCTAAGCAGCCTTACAAAGGCCAAACGACCTCTACAAAATATACAAAATATACAAAAACTAAGAAAAGTCTCCAATGCACCTAAGCCAGATCTTCACCGGAGCCCGCCTCGTCACCGGGGCCATTGGGGTCTTCTTTGTCCTCGAGTTCGCCGGAGTCTTTAGAGACTTCCTCATCCTTAGGGTCAACCACTTTGGCTTTGAGTTTTTTAGCATCTTCAATCTCGGTCGACAGTTCAAAACCTGGGGCATGGACCTCCTCGAGAGCCTCCCTTCGGGACTGCCACTTCACATACTCAACAGTAACTTTCAGGCGGTCTTGGGCTGCCTCGACATCAGCCCTATATTGGGCCACCATATCTTTAGCATCGGCCCTGGTTATTTCTAACACAGACCGTGTTGATTCAAGCTCCTTGCCAAGAGCATCCCATTTAGCAATGGCCGAGCCTAGTTGAGACTGGAGGTCTTCGATTTTTTGAGCTCGAGCTTCGGCTTTCTCTTTCGCCACTCGGAGTTGGACCTCCATCGATGCCAGTTGCTCATGGGCAGTCTCTTTCTCCGGAGTTAATCAGTCTTTTTTTTTCTTTCCATCCGTTGGCCATGGCCTTGACCTTGTTCATCTCGGCTCGGAGTTGGGCGATCTTGTCAATCTTTTGCTGAACCTGCAAGGTTTGGTCGTTAGTCGCCATGTCTAACTCGTCATCACTAACTTCAAATTTCTTTACCTGTTCCACCAGGTCAGCATGCTCACTCTTAGCCGCATCCAACTGGGCCTAAAGGCTCTTGATAACTTCTTCGTGTTGCTCGCTGAGAAGCTTATATGAATCCCTCTTCTCAGCAAGCTCCCTAACCTCGACCTCAAGCTGGTTAACCTCATCCCCTGTACCTGAGAAAACTTTCATGGTGAAGAACCAAGGCCTGCAAATATAAGAGAGAGAAGACATGATGAACATTACAAACTTGGTTAGAACACGAAAAAGCGAAATGACACCTTACCCGGTTCAGCGCCTGCTGCGCTTCGTTGAATAAGCACAACACCTCTATCTCGTTTATTCTCGCCTGGTTTTCTTAGGTTACCAGACACCAGAGATAGCTCGCCACTCCAATGAGGGCATAAAGAACCCGGGCAACCTCTGGGACACTGATGATTTTTGACCTCCTTCGGCCGGGATCCACACTCGGGGCGGGAAACCTGTTGATCAGTTTTGGTCTCGAAGTTAGCCCGATAACTTTTGAAGGAGGGACTTTCCTCGGCACCTCCAAGTCACCCAACCCAGAAGAGTCTTCTAGAGCGGTCGAGTCCACACCCTCAAAAAAAAGAGCGAAGGGGATCGTCGTTGAACTGCTCTTTCACCATTCGGGCTTTATCGAACATAGACTTGGTGAACGAAAGTAACCTGGTAATATCTATCACACCGGGTGCCTCCTTCGGGGCACTGCCGACATCCTGGGAAGTCTCAGCCCCGGCCTCGTCATCAACATCCCTAATCTGAGGGAGATCAGCCTCATGGATCTTCTGTTCAACGTCCCCCCCTTTAGGGGCCAACGACTCGTAGGCCGCAAAAAGATCTTCCTCCTCAAGCTCATCCCTGAGCTGGTAGAGCGAGTTTGAGTATGGTGCTCGGGAGCTGGAGCTCTCCTTTGACTTCCGAGCCAATCTTCTCTTTGGTTTTTTCTTCTCTAAGCTCGGGGAACCCAGAGCCTTTCTTTTCTTCTTCTTCTTCTCTTCTGTTGCAGCCCCGAACTGCCCCCAAGTAGAGGAATCAACTTGCAAGTCCTCGTCCTCGACCGGAGGCCTAAGCTCGACGGTCTTAGGCAAACCTATGAAAAGGAAATAAAAACGTAATGCTAAAAGAAGAAGCCTAATGTAACTTATTTGGGGAAAGAAATATTACCATGGGAACAAGCCTCCTAACGGCCCTTTGAAAGTTTGCGCCATGAGCGCTCGGAGTAAAGCATATGTGTGACAATACCCTCAATCCAGTCCTTGAGCTGAGGGACAACGTTTGGGATTCGGGCTACAACTGCACCACCACAAACACCGATAAGGAAAAAAGAGATGAACATAAAATCAATACTCAAAGGAAAGTTGTACTTTTGTGATGCATTCCACCTCTCGAAGAATGGCCTAACTGCAGGGATCAGGTCCGAGGTCCTGACCCGGACAAAGCACCCCGCAGCCTCGATCTCGGTCCTTATCGATGCTTGAGAATGGGGCTTTGCTAGTCCCGTGCACGAGCTTTATCAGTCCCCCTCGGAAGATTCAGGGACTGTACAAAAGGAGTAGATGATTTATAGTGAGCCGACATAAATCGATCTTGTTCACAAAGAATCGAAGGAGGATTACGATCCTCTACAACGATGGATGGATTTGATCGAGGCATACATCGTATCTCCTACAAAAATCTATAAAGACCGGGTCCACCGGACCCAGTGTAAAGGGATAAGTGTAAATACTTAGATATCCCTCAACATGAGTAGTAATGGCATTCTCCGAGTCGGGGACCACTATGTCCTTGTCGGACCAGTTGCAGTCCTTTCAGACCTCGGGGAGGACATCTTCGGTGATTGAGCAAATATATCTTGGTGCCTCCTTACGTAGACCCTGCACCGAAGAGGGGTTCTCAACCTTGAAGTCATCAGCGACCGAACAACCCCACGGAATGAACATTTTCAAAAGAGGTTAAGCAGCCGGTTCATCGGTAGCTACGTCAGCAACAGACCTCTCGAGGCCGACCACATCAGGGTGGTTTCATTAATTTTGGTAATTGGTTGGAAGTAGAAGCCACCTTTTGGGGAACATATTTGGAGGTTTTGGCCATTGTTATCTGGAAAATCTTGAAAAAGATAAAGAAAGTTTGAAAGATGAAAGCTCAGATGTGTTGGCTTGAGTAGAAAATGAGTAAAAATTTGATACTTACGGAGGAATCTTGAAGAATAGAAGTAAAAATACTAGAGTGTAAAGAAGGATAGTAAAATCCTGAAGGCTTGAGGGTAGAATCTTGGACGTAAAGTGAAAAACAAACAAAGAAGGGGGATATTTATAGAGGCCTCCCGACGTTTCACATCCACAGATAGCCAATCGACGGCTGACACGCGTTTGAGGTCATAATGACCTAACCGACGAGAAGTTTCGGGTTCTTTGTCATTTCTGTCACGGCGTGTTGAAGAAGGAATCGAGGAGCTCATGTCGTTTCTCATCAACTTACTCTCCGAGAAACGAGGGGACTATCTATATACAGGTAAAATTGAGCTCATGGTATGCCTCGATTTCCGATGAAATAAATGGAATAAGAAATGTGAAGGCGAGGAACCAGAATCGAGGCAAGGGGCCCCTCGATCGGGGTTCGAGAGAAATGCCTGCCCTTGAGGATATCGGGGCCATAGCCCCAGGTTCGGTTCGAACCCCAAAGGCCCCGGAGAGCACTGCCTGACGATCGAGCACGACCAACAGAAGACCGTGATATCGGCGACCGGCCGGATATCACGGTGTAGCTCTCGGCACGTAACGATAGAGAACCGATGATTAGTTAAACAAAAGATATTTTTACCTTTTATAGAATTGTACATAGGGCAAAATTCCCCTACTTTATAAAGGGGAGTCTGATTATTCATTAAACACATTATAATACACGCATACCGAGGCAATACTGTTATTTTCTCTGTTATTCAAAGTTCTTATTCTTGTTCATCTGTGCTTGGTCATTGTGAGTCCGGATAGAGGGCAGACATTTCATTAAGGCTGTTGCTAAGTCCGAAATTATCCTCCTCAAGTGGTTTGATAATTTACTACATCTTTTATCTGTTTAGTCTAACACAATTTATCGTTTGTATCGAATTAATCTGTGTAGCCTTTAAATCACTTACAAATTTAATTATTATCCGTTTTTGAGGGTAAACTATATCGTATCATTAAATTCGTATTACGTAACGACGAAAAGTGTTACTTTATGGAACGAACGATTTGGTAGTCGTATCATTACCTTATTTTTTTTTATCTTAGTTTGCCCTTCCTTATTATTAAATAAAATATGATTTTATCCTTTACCCAACCTTTTGTATAATAATTCTACTTCGTACCTTAGTTTTTCTTTATAATATTGCAAGTTTATTCTTCATATTGTTGGTGCATGACATCATGAAATGATGACAAACAATATAATTTATCCCAACATTATACATCAAAATGATATAGTACAATGATATACAATACATAACAACCACCCAAACAAGTTGTTACTTCAGGCGATTGTTTCTATTGAGTAATAATTGAGAAGACAACTTTTTTTAAAAAAATTGATAATTTAATTAACTTGGTACTTATCATCTTTTTCAAGTTGTTACTTCACATGTTTATTGACTCCAACTACTTATACTACTTAGGGGTCGTTTGGTTGGAATACGGCTTATGCCGGTATAAGTTATGTTGGGATAAGTTATGCTGAGATTAGTTATATTGGGATTATTGTTTATTTACTATTTGGTATGTTGTATTAAGAATGACAATTGCATAATTTCTAAGAAGAAAGCATAAGTTATGCCGGTGCTAATTACCCCACCCTTTATAAGGTATAAGTTATCTCGGTGTTAAAATTTACACCGGGATAACTTATACCTGACTTGCTAACCAAACAGAGTATTAAGGTGGTATTAAATTTTTATACCACCCCTATACCTCCTTATACCTCATACCAAACGACCCCTTAGTTTATAAGCAACCTAATTGTGTAAAGATTATTTTAGTGTTTAAACATAAATTGGTTAAACCAGAATTACTTTTGGTTAATTTTATTTTTCATGTTGTTAAGAGAAGAGCCCGTTTGGATTGACTTAATATGTTTTTAACAAAATAGTTTTTAAGTCATTTTGTAGTGTTTGGAGAAAGTAAAAAAGTGCTTTAAGCACTAGTTTTTAACCTAAAATGACAAAAACAAGCCAAAAGCTAAAATTCCTAACGCATGACTTTTGGCTTAAAAGTCACTTACAACAAGCCCATCCAAACGGGATCGAAAAATAAGAAAGCTTCGTTAGATTCTTTGCCACTATGGTTAATATTAGGGGTCGTTTGGTAGGTTGCATACGAATAATGCTGAATAGGGTGTATTAGTAATGCTGGTATTAGTTATGCTTGCATTAGTTATGCTGGTATTAGTTATGCTGACATATTTCTTATCTATTGTTTGGTTTGATATATTAAAGCATTGCACAATTTCTAAAAAGAATTGTTTGTTTACAAAAATGCCCTCAAAACCAGTCCATCACTCTAACTTTTTAAAAGAAACATATGTTGAGAAATGTTTTTATATGAAAAAGTTTTAAAAAAATTATTTGATTTGTCTACCTATATTGTAATATAGAACTAAATATTTATTTATAAAAAAGAAAATATGCTAAGTATTTATTTATTTAATAGGAAATAATTTTATTTTTCACAATTTGGATTATTTAAACTTGCATTAATATAATAACAAGCATATTTTAATAAAGCATAAATTTTGAAGGATAATTTTGTCTTTAACTAAGCTAATGCATGTATTAAAATCCATTGCATTGCTAATACCATGGTTTTTTTATGCATTAGTTATGCATAAGATAATACCAAATAGAATGTATAACTAATGTTTGCATAAGTAATGCATAGATTCAAAATATTTACCAAACAAGGTATTATTAATACACAAAGCTAATGCATACATTATTTTATCTAATGCATCTTACCAAACGACCCCTTAGAGTCTTTGGCTTGTACATTTTCTTTTTCCTTTTTCCTCTGTATCTCCCAATCTCTTAATAAATACAAACAAGTTTAGGTGCGAACATAAAGTAACGAACTGAAAAGATAGTAAAATCAGAATAAATAGTCAAGGAGAAATAAAAAGAAAGCCGTACGTTTCCTTTATTTCCTTGGAACTGAAGGAAGTATATTTCTTAAAGCTTGTATTGTTTTCTGCTTTGTGCATAACCATGATATATGATGATTTTTTGATTTGTGCATAGCCATGATATGATATCTTCTTCTTGCTCTTCCAACTGGGTCTCATATATTTGCAAGTGTAGAATTTAACTAGATCAAGAGCCAGATATTCTACAAATTTCATGCCTTCATTTTCCTTTTCCTCCCTCTAAACAACCCATAATTATGACCATATAGAAAATAGTGTCCAATGGTAAAAGTTGATTCCTTCCTTCCTCTCCAATTCACAAACTTGACCTACTACTTATTAATTAAATGGTGTCAAAGATTTTGAAAAGTTTCAAGATAAAAGGAGTCTCATATAAATTGCAACAGATGAAATAACAATAATTTTATCGTACACTTACGCAGATTATATTTTACAAACAATGCAAATACTCAAACTTTATATTTAACAATTCAAGTCAAAATAGGATACTGAAATAAAAACATTAAGCTATTAGCACACATCAACGGCATTATTGAGTATTTTATTTACCACAAACGATCAACTAAAATTGTATCTCCTGCCATGTACTCCTAATGGCGAGGCCCGGTCATCGCCACTTGATTCTGGACTGTAAGTTGCCATCCATTTATTAGCATATCCACTACTACGATTCGTCGTAGTTTTTGGGCTTGGGCTTCTCGAGACTTGATAGATTGCTGTTGTACTTGCTCCTGAGCTCGATTCAAGGCCCAATCCATAGTGTGTTCCCTTCTTTGTTGATGTATTCCATTGCGCCGCTGGTGGGCTACGATGTTTAACATAGCCTTGACTCCTAACCTTAGCTTTTGCAGACTGAGTTGGGGCCATGTAACTTGGGACAGAATCAGAGCTTGACTGACGTTGTTGCCGGGCTGAATATGGGCTTGTTTCAGCTTGGTCGAAAGCATGACGGGCCGAGTTAACATTCTCTGAGCCCAATGGGCCAGTGACTAGATCCATTTCTACTGTCTTCTCAGACATGTCACTTGTGGTGGAAATTGTCACATAGGAGTTGTCCCTTGGCACAATGTGTCTTGAGTATTGGTATGGTTGCGAAGCCATCCAACGCTCGAGCCAACTCCAACTCCATTGCGACTTTTCGCGCTCATTGCCAAAGAACTCGGCGTCCTCACCATGTGGATCGACGTGCAATAGTTGTTGTTGCTGGTTTTGCTGTCAGCACCAGTAATAATAGTAAGACAACATTAGAATTCGTTTTATAGTAAGTTAGGTAAGATAATGGTGTGTGTAATAAAGACAAATTTTAGTAGATAGTAAGAGGAATTATAGCTAACCTGATAGGCAAAGGCATAAGAAAGAGCTCTCTCCCTTTTCATTTCAGCATCATATTTTCTCCTACTGCTTTCTTGGATCTTGTCCATGCTTTGGTTCCTGTTATCCCAACCTTCTGTCTCTAAATTTTTAATGGGGCTGGTGTGCTTGTGTTGTTGTTTTTGTTCATTAGCGTGCCTTCGCGCTTCTTCTAGCTTGCTCTCTAGCTTCTCCTGGACTAACTGGAGTCTTCTTGCTCGTACTCTGGCCTGAACACGTACTAATGCTTGCATGCATCTCATGGTCATCTGTGCTTGTTTCCGCACATTATGTCCCCTCACTAGTGCTTGCAGTCTTACCAATCCTTTCAGAGCGCGCAAAGCACGCCTTGCCTACAAAATTAGTAACATATAGCTAGCTAGCCAATTAAACCTTCTCATATCTAATTAACATTACTAGCATATCAAGGACAATGTGACATTTTATTAGAGTGACACAGAAATAAGAAATTGGCTAGGCTTTTATGTTACCAGATATCCCCTGTAGTATGATTGAATAAGCGTGGCAGCTCTTTCCTCTGTGGACTCGCGGCCGTAGCCACCAGCTAATCTAACGACTTTAGCAGCCGCTTGAGCAGCTGCAACAGCTGCCTCAGCGGCTGCAGCCGTGGCCACTGCAACAGCAATGGCATGGTTATGATCTTCAGCCACTGTAGACGATGAATCGACGTTACTCTCTCCATGGCTAATAAGATCTGGAGAACTCCCTGTTGGAAAATGTTCAAGTGACACAACTTCTGGAGCTTCAGGTTGCCATTTGCTGTCTAATGTTTCCTTCTGAAAAGCATAAAAGAATTACTATACTAAACAATATTAACACTTAATAATCATACTATTAACCCTGAGGGGTACAAGTAGAAAAACAAGACGTCCTCAAGGTCCCAGGTTCGAGCCTCCCCCAGGGCCACTGGAGGCATTGAAAAATGGTCGCGCATCCAGGGCCCTGTGGAATAGTCGTGCCCGCATGCGGGCACCGGACACCACAGTTAAAAAATAATAATAAAAAAAAAAATCATACTATTAAATATTTGGGATATGATCTTATTTATGGGATATTGTAACCTCATAGTAAAGGGAGCCTTGGCGTAACTAGCAAAGTTGCTGCCATGTGGCCAGAAATTTACGGGTTCGAGCCATGGAAACAACCTCTTGCATACATGAAGAGTAAGACTGCATATAATAGACCCTTGTAGTCCGAACCTTCCCCGATCCCGGCAAATAGCGGGACCGGAGCTGCCCTTTTGTTTTTTTAATTGTAACATCAGAGTGGTGGTGGTAGTGGAATGATTGAGAACTAACGTAAACAGCACATGTAATGATGAATATGGGTGGGAAAGAAATAGGTGGATTGAAAGCAATATGTCCTGAACTCTGCCATTTCCCTAGGGTCATATTGTAGGGGGGACCAATAGTAGCCAAAAAAAAGAGTAAATGACTAGGTTGTTTATTTCTTGAAGGGAAAAATGCCCATGAATTGCAGCTTCTGAGATACTATATTGGAAGGTTTTTAGCAGAGATCCAACAAAATGACATACTCATTAAAAAGCAAGAGATGATAGTATAATTATGATTTATTGATATTATTGGCATAATGGCATTTGTCTTGCTAATGTTAATGATAGCAATTATGCTAAAATTATCACATTAATTGTCCTCTTTTACGGAATTGAAGGGAAGAAAACAGCAATTATCATAGAACAACACAAGGCAATATAGCAAATATAATAATAATTACACCCGTAATTAGCAAGTCAGTGGTAATTAATTTGGATCATAACGTTGAAAATCAGGGAAAGATTTCTCTCTAAACATGAATAACCAAAGAGAATTCTGCCCTGAAATAGACATGGAAATATTAATGACATTAAAAAAAATGCTGTTGTTGTTCTTCTTTCTCTCTGTTGATCATAAGATGTAAAAACTACATGAACTGACCTTCTTCTCTGGTGAATCCTTGGGAGAATGTTTGAAAACTTTCTTCACAGATGAAAACCAACTACTCCCTTTCTTGCCCATAATTCAGCCAAAGAATTGACCTTTAAGAACATGCATTCAGCAGATCATAAACATAAAGATAAGAAAAAACAGAACTTTCCCAAGTCAAATTTCACAGTGATCCAACAAAAAACACAAAACCTGAGGACAGAATTAAGCTACTGTTGCTGAATCATGATCTGTTTTGTTTCTTCATGTGCATCTTTTGACAGCATTAAGGATGAGAAAACTGAACAATAAAGAAGAAAAAAAGAGTTGGCTAATAATAAGACAAGTAGTAGTAGTATTTGGTAAGAGTAGTAACTGCAGACCCGCTCATTTTGCCGTTAGTATTTATCATTCTCACGGGGGGTCAAGGCAGTACCTTTCCTTATGGAGTAATGTTTAGTGCCTCTACACTCTATAGTCTATACACTCTCCTCTTTTGTTACTACGATACACTTTCACTAATCTATATACAGTTGGCATCACCAACTGGCCTTCTTACACGTGTCTTTTACACTATTCTTGCCCCCCTTCATAGGTCTCGACCATTTCCTTGTTTCCTCCTAAATATATCACACTCAATATTCATTCATTGTAATCTTTTCAAATAAAAATGGTCAGTTTATGCGCACTTCGATTATAGCACTAGGTAACTGCTAGTATCTTCTATTGGCACCAAAAATATTATATCTTAGACTCGAATAATAGATTTTTGTGTAAAATTTTATAAATATTAGATATGAACACATAATTTTAAAAATATAATGAGTTTAATGTGAAGACCTTAGACGTTGAATTCATCAAGTCAAAATTTTGAATCTGCCTTTAATGATTGGCAAATGTTAAGAAATCATTTAAAGTTATTTTGTCTATATTGAGATTTGAATCCTAATCACTCATTGATTTTTACTCACTTTATTAATCCTTAGGACACACCCCAAGATGCTACATTTTTGTTAATATGCCAAAGTATATATGTTTGTCTACATAGTTTAATTACAAAACATTGGTAAAATTAATGAAGGAGTTGAAGGATGCAGATTAAAGTAATATATTAGAAAAGGTGTTATAGGAAAAGATTGGAGTGGACCTTTTTCCCTTTTTTCAGGGTAGTTTACATACCTTAATGGGAGTCAGGTGATGTACCTGGAATAAGACAGTCCAATTATTGAATACATACAAGTTGAGCAAGGTGTATGCAAGGCCTAATTCGGAGGTTCACGGGCATGATAATGACATAGTATAAATTATGGAAATTGTGATTGTGTTCATTACTCCCATCTTATTTTAGTAATTCAGTTTAATTATATGTATTGTGCTATTAGTATTATTCTTAGATCTTTGTTACTACATGTGTTTCGTTCGCTTCAGTTATCTTATTATTTTGTTGTTGTTACTGTTGATTGGTATTGCTTCCTTTTTTCACCTTTCCTTGAGTCGAGAATCTATTGGAAACATCATCTCTATCTTCACAAGAAAAATATAAGATATGAATGCACACTATCTTCACCAAACCTCATTTACATTGAATTTGTTATTATTGTGGTTGCTAAGGGAAAAAGAACCAAGCAAAATGTTAAGAAGATCTAGACAAAGTTAAAAAACACTTCTAACATGAGCGAAATAGACTTACAATAAAAGGTGAGCTTATATGATTAGGTAGATAAGAGTGTTTTGCTTGGATTTAAAGTGTTTTGCTTGCATTGAAGCGAGAGTTGGTTTGATTCTTGAATTAGGAGGAAGAGAGAAGCTTTTATGGTGTACCGTCCTTAATGATTTAATGATGGTTTGTTCAAATTAAGTTTTGTGATAACCACCTCCCACCTTAGTTATTAGTCGTTTGTCTTTTAATTTTTTCTCTAAGAAAATGAAAGCATAGACAATATTCACTAAGAGATAGTATTAAAATAGTAACATCTGATTTTTAGCTGGTAAGAAAGTCGTGGAATGCACAGATCTCTTTAGAGATAGAGGCAACTATCTTGTGATAGTGACACGATCCGAGATAAAAAAAAAATAGAATATGAAAATAACAATGATTAAACCAAAACTAATGATATGCTTGATTAAGATGATCAAAGTAGCCTGAATAATAAAGTATATGAGCAAATCTAGAACCCTAAGTGAATGTCTCAAGCAACAATTGAAATAATATCCGATCACCTTCCAAGAATGACAAATTAAAAACCCTAAATATAAAGAAAGGAGAAGAAGATTACCTTCAAGAACCCAAGTCTTGAAAAGATGTAATCCAAAGTCGAACTCGAACCAAGAGGTTCTCAAATCTCTTTCAAAAGTTTTCTTATGTCAAAATATGCTAAGTTGCTAATGAAATAACCCTAGGATGTTATAAATATCCAACGGGTAAAATAGGAAAAGTTTCAAAGTTAATTTTCCAAAATAAACTCGCCAAGCCAAACCGTAACACACTGCTGAACCGTGACGAATTCCAGAAGCTTATTTTCTTCAGCTCTTCAGGGCCCTCTTGAACTGTAGCCGACGGTTGGTGAAACCGTGTCACACAACTCCAAACGTGGTATTTCTTTGCATGAATCCACAAAATGATTCTCTAAACATCTTCTAGATACTTGTTGAAGATCATGCAGGTTCCTTAGCGTGCATCCCTTGGACGTTTTTGGACTTGGAGCGGGTCAACGGTCCACTAGATAATTTGGTGTCATTCTCAATATTCTCTATTTTTTCCGGACTATTCAAGATCATATCATTCTCCCCCTCTTTAAAAAAAATAACATAGAAAAACCATAATAAGATGTAAAACTTACATGATAAACAATACTTTTTTTTAATTACCAAAAAAAAAAAAACAATACTTATTTAGTATTAGCAAAATAAGATAGTGTCCATGCATCCACTTGATCCAATTACATCTATAAAGTATAAACACTCCCATAGAAAGCATATGGACATCATCATACCGACAAAATTTATGCCAACCCAGATACATAGGATTAAAATCTCTCTTAAATTCATTATACATATGATGTATACTAGATAAAGCTAATGCATTAAAGAAATAATTACACAAATCCCTCTTCCTAATGATAGAATCTCTAGGTCCTAAATAAATATCATGCCAATCCTCAAAAGGATCTAACTCTAGTTTCAACATAGATCTCTCGGTGTAAACTAAAGAGGATGACTCATCAAAATTAGAAACTAAACAGGTACAGATATAAACACTAAAAGTAATATCAAATAGTTTGCTTCCCTTCATCTTTGTAGTCTTCAGTCTTGACATTCTCTTCTAAACTTGAGCCACTATATTCTTCTTTCAACTCAATCCCCGCGGCATCTAAGTAACCAAAATATCCATGGGCCTTATTTTTCTTATTGGTAACATTTATCTTTATGTCATCATCCCATAAGGGCTTAGAATAATACACCTTAACTTGACCACTCGCATTCTCATTATTGTCCTTTTCCTCGTAATCTTTTTCAAATTCCTGTATAAACAGAGAAATAATACTAAAATAAGAAATTGTTAATGGATTAATATATGAACAAGATTGATGCTCCCCTGAGCTCTCTTTTCATTCTTATTCAACTTTTCTTGTGCCATGCTCTCATCACATTGCATCATATTATTCTCATGAGAAGAAGATCAAACTCACTCATTAAGGAAGTTCGCTCAACAACACAATTATTAATATGAAATTGAAACAAATAACCAACAAAATCATTAGTACTTTGAGTGATGTCTCCACTTAAAGCATCAATTCCCTCAGAATAAGGTGCACATTCAACTTTCCCTCTTCTTTCAAATATATTATTCATAAGGCCACCCTATATAAGACCATCGAGTTCAGACTCATATGAGTAATTGTTATCCAAACTATTGAGCTCAAGTAGTGAATCATCACAACAAACTTCATGATTTGCAACAAAAAGTAAAGATTCACTAGGCTCACAATAGTCACAACGAACACAAGCACTTATACGAGAATCAAATTCTCTCAAACAAAAGGAGTTGTGATTAGTCATTATACTTTGAGTTATTCTCAGAAGTTCTTCTTTACCTTTGTTTCTTATACTTAAGAATGGATCATTATGCTTTAATGTTTTATCATCTGGCTTTCCCTTACCACTTTAAATAGTGGCATCTTCCATGGTTTCCTCTAATTTGTCAAAGTATCCTTTAAGGTCTACACATTAGAGAAATACATATTATACAAAGAAGGTGTTAACAAGTCAGAATGAAGACAAGAAGTATTTTCACTCAAACGTTTTTTTTTGCAACACTCTCTTTTTCATTTTTAATCGATTTTTTCTCTTTTGACATCTCTCTCACGTTACTCCTCTCAATATCTCCTTTTGCCTCTATTAAATTGTGAATTGTCACTCTCTTACTCCTCTCTTTCTTTTGTCTCGCTTGCTCACTTTTGTTTTGTTGCAGATGAAGTTAAACATAAAGAAGACTTTTTCGTTAGAAGCTCTCCTTTTGGAAGGCTTACATGCTTTGATGTTCTTGGGTAATTAAAAAAAATAGATTTTCCCATCCTGGAAGTCTCATTCTTCTTGTGCCTCATATCTTTTAAACTCAAAGGTGCAAACTTTCTTCTCAAAAAATACTTCATTGTATCCCAAGTCTCAATGGATGGACAGAAAATGCCTTTAGAGGTAGTTTCACGGCTGTACCACCACAAAGAAATTCCCATGAAGTTCTCTAATAACCAGCTCCAATATTTTACTTTCCAAATATAGATAAGATGCAAAGACATCTGTTACACCACATAGCTTCATACGAAAGAGTATTCGTAAGTCAACTAATGTAAGCTCAAAAATGAGATCATCTTTGAGAGTACATAAAGTAAGTTAATCATGTTACCTTGGAGATTACAAATCTTTAAGATCATGGATAACAAATACCAAGAGGGTTGAAAGGCTAAGAAGCTAAACAAATTGAAAAAAATAAGTTTCGTCGAATGTCGACAAGTTGAGAATATTATAATGTGTACTTTTTGATGATACTAGGGTGCTTAACAAGATAAAGAGGTTATGTTATGAGTTATTTTAGTCGTGTGATAGTTGTGTGTTATGTTTTTAAGTCAAGCAAGTTGTGGAACAAAAGTAGGCAAAGGTCATCACAAGTTACATTCATAAATGTGATGAAAATTATGTCAAATATAGATGCGATTTTCTCCCAATATACTTGGAATTAGGGGATGATATACCTACCAAATTGAATATCTATGAGTCTATTTTCTCACACATTAAATTTTTTATCAATATAATATTGGAGTAGAGATATATGTGCATTTCCGCAAGACTGCACAGACTGCTAGTTGACAAGTAGGTATGTCACCTACTTGCTTAAATGAGAGTCCAAAAAGGGGATATTTCGGGTCTGCCAAAGAGCCCATTTAATAGCTTATATCCTACAATATAACACTCAATTATATAACACAATAACCAGACCTGAACTCCTGCAAACATCCTCCCAAAAATTGCCCACAAACCCTAATTGATTTTTTCTTCTTTTCAAGTTCTAGTTAGAGGTATAACCTAGAGTTTGAAGAACCAAGCTAGGAGATTAGTTATTCAACAAATAAGGTATGTTTACTGCTTTCGTTTATCTATTTTTTCTGGTGGATATGTATGGAAAGTCGTTCTATAAGTGTAAGAACTCATGGAAGGTGACCGAAAGTCGTGAGTTCGAGTTATTCACTTGTAGCAGACTGTTTTATGTTGATGTTGGATTGCATGTTTTACTACTATTTTCTGGATTTTTGGATGAGGAAGGATGTGGAGAAACACCACATAAATGCAGGGTGGAGGTATGGTCATTCGTCATAACATATTCGGGTTGTTTGACATTGCTACGGTGGTCGTTTTGTGTATAAAGAGATTGGGTTGTGTTGGGATGTTTTGTAGTATTTTGTGGTGTATATAAGGTTGAAAATAAATGTATATATATTGATATTGTTGTGTTCTTGTATTTTTGGTGTTATCTTGAATTTGGAGGAAGTAAGGATTATAGGGGAGATGCTGCCCGTTTTTATACAAAATAAGCTTGTCGTTCGTTGTGCGATAGTTGTACCTTTCTTAACTTAGTGATAGTATTATTATAGTTGTTTTAGATTAAGGTGCAAGGAGGCGAGTTGAACTTGGTGATTGGAAAGATTGTGATAAGGTATGTTAAGGCTAAACCTTCCCTTTATTTTGGCATGATCTAGTAACACATGTGTTTGATAACGAGATATAAAGAGAAGTTCATATTCCTGAATCTATGTACATTGTCCTGGTCTCATAAGTTACAGCAATTCCCTAACAAGGCTTCATATTCAGTTTGGTTTTGTCTTCTTTCATCCAAGAGAGTAGAGGGCCTCTCTCTCTCTCTCTCTCTCTATATATATATATATATATATATATATATATATATATACAATATTACAATATTTTCACCACCATCGAGCTATAATTGATGGGCAAGCCCTTATTGGGCAATCTCTGATCAGATGGTAAATTATATACCGAGCCTACTGTGGTCAAGCGCCTATGAGCGAGCCCAGAATGGCCGAGATACAGAGCATAGTATGGTGGAGCACCTATGAGCGAGCCTACTACGGTAGAAAAGTTATACATACCAAGCCTTATAAGGCCGTACATCTATTTTACTTACTATTGAGAGAGTTGAGTCAGTATCAATAGGTAAGCATATCTTCAGATTATCTTTGAATCCCAGTTACTTTCAGTTATTATATTATCAGTTCAGTTTCAACTTTCAGTTATTCTGTTGCCTTACATACTCGGTACATTATTTCGTACTGACGTCTCTTTTGTTGGGGACGTTGCATTTCATGCCTGCAGGTCCTGATTGACAATTGGACAGACCCTCCCAGCAGACAGAGTCAAACATTATCTTGGTTAGTAAGCTCCATTTTCTCGGAGTTATCTGGTCTAGACCTTGAAGTCCATTTTATATATACAAGTTTGATGAGTAGGTCGAAGCTCTGTCCCGACCATGGTACAGTTCAGTTATCTTTAGAGGCTTGTAGACGACTCTTGTATATTTTGTATATTAGTAGATGTTCATGACGGTTTCGTCGGCCTGCACAGTTATATACCAGATTTTGGGTATGTTTACCCCGCAGATGAGAGAGGCATTTTTCAGACGATTCAGAATATGGCCTCATCGGCCTAAGTTGAGTGTTACCCCTCTAGAGTTTACAGTTACAGAGTGGTATGCTCGGGCCGAGTATGGCACCGGGTGCTGGTCACACCTCTTCAGGTTTGGGGCATGACAATAACGTCCACCTTGCTCTCCCAATTAAGGTAGGCATTCGGACCATGAATTCCTTCTAAGAATGGTATCGATATCTTATAGTTTCCAAGGATCAAACTTACCTCACTGCCCTTGTAAAAGAATTTCCCTATTTTTCTTTCATGTTCCTCGATTCAACTCCATATCTTCCATGACTAGCATGATGGTTATCATACTTTTTAGTATGTTTCTTATCGTGATTCACATGGTTATCCAAGAATGAGTTTTCTTGAAAGTAATTTAAGAGTAGAGTTTACGTAATCAAGAATGGACTTTTAAAAACTAAGGACGGGAGCCAAGAAATTTTTACGAAAATAACAAAAAAAGCACGAACGAATTGGCACGAAAGAAATAGTCAGTTTAAAATATTTAAGAACGATTTAATGCGAACTAGTACTAGCTCGTTCTCAACAAGAATCCCAATGAATCTTTCTTACCCAAAACTAGTCTTTCCCCAACAATCAACAAGAACATGTCAATAATTTCCTTTATATTTTTTTTAAACTCAAGATTTTTTTTTGTAATCAACTTGACTATGGTTTAGTCGAAAACAAGAACTATACCTTTTTTTACTCATTCGGATCTTGATTTCAAAATTGGGGAACATGAATTTGTTAGAACAATAATTGAGCATTCACTCTGATATAATCCGAGATAAATAAAACAACAGAATATGAAAATAACAATGTTTAAAGCAAAACTAATGATAGGCTTGATTAAGATAATCAAAGTAGTATGGATAATAAAGTATAGAAGACAATCAAGAACGCTAAGTGAACGTCTCAAACAACAACCAAAATAACATCTGATCACCTTCCAAAAACGACATATTAGAAACCCTAGATATAAAGAAAGGAGAAGAAGATTACCCTCAAGAACCCAAGTCTTGAAAACTGATAATTCAAAGTCGAACTTGAACCAAGAGGTTCCCAAATCTCTCTCAAGAGTTTTCTTATGTCAAAATATGATAAGTTGCAAATGAAATAACCCTAGGCTATTATAAATACCCAATGGATAAAATATGAAAAGTTTCAAAATTAATTTCCAAAAGAAACTCGCCAGGCCAAACCGTAGCCTAAACCGTAACCCCAACTGTAACACACAGTTGAACCGTGACGAACTCCAGAAGCTTATTTTCTTCAGCTCTTCAGGCCCCTCTTGAAGCGTAGCCGACGGTTGGTGAAACTGTGTCACACGGTTTGACTTGGGGTCTTGATTCTTCAATTCTCAAGGCTCCAAACATATTATTTCTTTGAATGAATTCACAAAGTGATTCTCCAAACATCTTCTAGTCACTTGTAGAAGATCACGTAGGTTCCTTAATGTGCATCCCTTGGACATTGTTGGATTTGAAGTAAATCAACCGATCCACAAGATAATTTGGCATCATTTTCAATATTCTCCATTTTTTCCGAACTATCCAGGATCATATCAGATAGTAATAGCAAATGATAAGTAAGGTAATTCTGTCACGACCCAAAAGTCCCTCCAAAGAAGTCGTGATGGCACCTAGTCTCTAGACTAGGTAAGCCTAACATTTACTGTAATTATATGGGTATTTACTAACTTTAAATTAAATTACTCTGAACAAAATACAATTCCCAAAACCGGTATACAAGTCATAAGCCTTTTTAGGAGTAGTCATACAACATAAATACATCACTATTCCGAAACAAGGGAACATATGGAAATAAGCTCAATTGAAGGTGACTCCGAGGACTACGAATGCTGCAGTAGGTTTACCTTGAGTCTCCACCGCAACGAACAGCTACTATCGATCAAATACCTGGATCTGTACACAAAAATGTACAGAATTGTAGTATCAGCACAACCGACCCCATGTGCCGGTAAGTGCCTAGCCTAACCTCGACGAAGTAGTGACGAGGCTAGGAGCAGACTACCAAATAAACCTGTGCAATATAGCGTACAAAAATAATAGGAAGCATATAACAATGGTGGCAATAATGATCAACCAGTGATATAAATAGCAGGCAACAAGAACAACATAAATGTTTCTCAACAAATAATAAATATAAGTGCAATCAATTAATCAAGTCTTTCAAATATAACTCTTTCGCCTACAAACCTTTCAAGTAATAATCTCTAAGATAATATGCTTTTCAATAAATATATTTCGAATATATTTCCTTCAAATAAATATCTTTCAAATAAGCATCTTTCGAATATAATTTTTTCGAGTAAAGGTCACCTTGTGATGCCTCATTTTATAATCATAAATAATATAGGTCTCAGCCCACTTTCATATTTTTATGGCACCTCGTGCCCATATTTATATATATCACAACTGCACGGACAACTCACGTGCCATTAAATAAAATCATAATATTTTCCCCGACACCTTGTGCCCACATATTTCTGTCTCACATTGCACAACAATATTCTCATGTTACTCAGTTCATAGGTTCCATAACCCAATACAATTTAAGAATGTTCAAGGAGCCTCATTCACTTAACATAAAGTAGAGTACAACTTCCAACCCAATTAGGAAATCAACAAGAAAAGATGAAGTTTTCTTTTGAAATCATTTGATAAAGAAAATACCCTTTTCAATTAAATTACAATATCGAATGAGTCATTACCTTTAAAACGAGAAATCAATAAATCAAAACATAGTAGAAATTCCTTTTAAAGTAAAGTACGACCTCAAACGGTTTAAGGAAACTTTAGTTGAGAAATCAATTAAGTAAAACAAAAATGTAACAATAGTTGAAATTTGAAGTATTGAACATATAAAAAAAATAAGGCGAAGTATTGAAAACACTATGGATTGTTAATAACAAGTAAACACAACAAATAGAAAGTGCACGACATCACCCTTCGTGCTTTAACACTCTCTCACCAAAACAATACACGACATTACCCTTCGTGCTTTACACTCTTCCTCACCCAAGCAACAAACACAAGGCAAATAGAGTAAGGGAATCTATAACATCGAAATAAAATCAAGTAACAACAAAAAATCAGTAAATAAACGTAAAGGACAACATAACTCAATTAGAATCAGGAAAAAAATCAAGGACAAGTGCACAACATCACCCTTCGTGCTTTTACTCTCGTCCTCACCATAAGAATATAAACTGCACGACATCACCCATCGTGCTTTTACTCTCATCCTTACTGTAAAATCAATGTTATTGGCACGGATTTGTACATCGTGCAACATGGCATCACTCTTCATGCTTTATCACTCTTTCCTCACTATATGAATAATATAAATGTGCACGGCATCACCTTTCGTGCTTTATCACTCTTTTCTCACCATATGAAT
This sequence comes from Nicotiana tabacum, assembly GCF_000715075.1. Lineage (NCBI taxonomy): Eukaryota > Viridiplantae > Streptophyta > Magnoliopsida > Solanales > Solanaceae > Nicotiana > Nicotiana tabacum. The sequence goes on from NC_134085.1 coordinate 145,514,580, forward strand.
AATATAAATGTGCACGACAATCACCCTTCATGCTTTATCACGCTTCCTCACCCAAACAACAATCATAAAGCAATTTGGGCAAGGGAAAATCAAGAATATCACAATAAAACCTCGGCAAGGGAAACAATATCATGAATAATAACGTCCCGGCAAGGGAGAGAATATCAAAGCAACAACATCCCGACAAAGGAGATAATATGAAATGTGCACGACATCACCCTTCATGCTTTATCACTCTTTCCTCACCATATAAATAATATAAATGTGCAGATGAAGTTAAACATAAAGAAGACTTTTTCGTTAGAAGCTCTCCTTTTGGAAGGCTTACATGTTTTAATGTTCTTGGGTAATTAAAAAAAATAGATTTTCCCATCTTGGAAGTCTCATTCTTCTTGTGCCTCATATCTTTTAAACTCAAAGGTGCAAACTTTCTTCTCAAAAAACACTTCATTGTATCCCAAGTCTCAATGGATGGTCAGGAAATGCCTTTAGAGGTAGTTTCACGGCTGTACCACCACAAAGAAATTCCCATGAAGTTCTCTAGTAACCAACTCCAATATTTTACTTTTCGAATATAGATAAGATGCAAAGACATCTGTTACACCACATAGCTTCATACGAAAGAGTATTCGTAAGTCAACTAATGTAAGCTAAAAAATGAGATCATCTTTGAGAGTACATAAAGTAAGTTAATCATGTTACCTTGGAGATTACAAATCTTTAAGATCATGGATAACAAATACCAAAAGGGTTGAAAGGCTAAGAAGCTAAACAAATTAAAAAAAATAAGTTTCGTCGAATGTCGGCAAGTTGAAAATGTTATAACGTGTACTTTTGTGATGATACTAGGGTGCTTAACAAGATAAAGAGGTTATGTTATGAGTTATTTTAGTCGTGTGATAGTCGTGTGTTATGTTTTTAAGTCAAGCAAGTTTTGGAACAAAAGTAGGCAAAGGTCATCACAAGTTACATTCATAAATGTGATGAAAATTAGGTCAAATATAGATGCGATTTTCTCCCAATATACTTGGAATTAGGGGATGATATACCTACCAAATTGAATATCTATGAGTCTATTTTCTCACACATTAAATTTTTTATCAATATAATATTGGAGTAGAGATATATGTGCATTTCCGCAAGACTGCACAGACTGCTAGTTGACAAGTAGGTATGTCACCTACTTGCTTAAATGAGAGTCCAAAAAGGGGATATTTCGGGTCTGCCAAAGAGCCCATTTAATAGCTTATGTCCTACAATATAACACTCAATTACATAACACAATAACCAGACCTAAACTCATGCAAACATCCTCCCAAAAATTGCCCACAAACCCTAATTGATTTTTTCTCCTTTTCAAGTTCTAGTTAGAGGTATAACCTAGAGTTTGAAGAACCAAGCTAGGAGATTAGTTATTCAACAAATAAGGTATGTTTACTGCTCTCTTTTATCTATTTTTTCTGGTGGATATGTATGGAAAGTCGTTCTATAATTGTAAGAACTCATGGACGGTGACCGAAAGTCGTGAGTTCGAGTTATTCACTTGTAGCAGACTGTTTTATGTTGATGTTGGATTGCATGTTTTACTACTGATTTCTGGATTTTTGGATGAGGAAGGATGTGGAGAAACACCACATAAATGCAGGGTGGAGGTATGGTTGTTCGTCATAACATATTCGGGTTGTTTGACATTGCTACGGTGGTCGTTTTGTGTATAAAGAGATTGGGTTGTGTTGGGATGTTTTGTAGTATTTTGTGGTGTATATAAGGTTTAAAAATAATGTATATTTATTGATATTGTTGTGTTCTTGTATTTTTGGTGTTATCTTGAATTTGGAGGAAGTAAGGATTATAGGGGAGATGCTGCCCGTTTTTATACAAAATAAGCTTGTCGTTCGTTGTGCGATAGTTGTACCTTTCTTAACTTAGTGATAGTATTATTATAGTTGTTTTAGATTAAGGTGCAGGTGTAATGACCCAAACCGTTGTTTCCTGTATTTTCGTCTCGTATTCCCCGTTAAATGCTTATTCATGTTTCAATATGTGTACTTGGTGAATTTGAGTCAATTCGGATCGAGTTTGGTATGAAATGAGACAATTAGTCTCTTTAAGGAAGAATTAGTTTGGAAAAGTCAACCGGGCATTGACTTGTGAGTTAGAGGGCTCGGAATTGAATTCCGATGATTCGGTTAGTTTCGGGGGATGATTTAAGGCCTAGGAGCGGAATCGGGATTAATTTTGGAGGTCCGGTGAAGAAATTAGCTCATTTTGGCGAAGTTAGTATTTTGGCGATTTCCGGTTGATAGGTGAAATTTTGATCCGACGGTCGGAATGGAGTTCTGAGAATTTCTGTAGCTTCGTTATGCCATTTTGGATATTTGTGCAAAATTTCAAGTCATTCTGACATATTTTGGTCGAGTTTTGATCGAAAGTGCGTTTTGGAAGTTTTAAAGGAACTTAGACTTGAATTCAGTATAATTCGATAATTTTGGTATTAGTCGAGGTGTTTTGATAATTGGAACAAGTTTGAATAATATTATAATATGTATTGGTATTTTTGGTTGAGGTCCTGAGGACTTCGGGATGATTTCGGATGGCTAACGGGAACTTTTGAAGTTGGAAATTTCATAATAGACGAAAGTTGTAAATGAGTGCGCACAAGGCCTCACTTTGAATGATAATATCTCTTGTTATATAAGGATTTGTGTGAGATACAACCTTAAATTAAAGCCCTTTGAGTCTAGTTTCCAACGCAACAAACCGTTCGTCATTTGGAAGTGTATACAGGAAGTTATGACCATTTCACTGGTCAGGTGTCAGAGCGCGCGAAGTATCGCGCGAAGTCGCGCATTTCGCGCGTCTGAGGCAGAATGCTCAGCAAAACGCGCGAACAACGTGCGAACTACGCGACTGAAGGTTTTTAAGTACTCTAAAGACCGGAAATGAAAGGAATTGAGTCATTTCTCAAGCTTAGGGCTTCCTCTACACACCCAATTCGACCAAGGCACCTAATTGCACTCCTAAGGTAAGATGTTTTGAGTATTTTGAGTTGATTACTACTCCCAAACACTTATATTAACATGGATTGATCTTAAAAATCCTTAGATTTTCAAGAAATTCCTTCAAGAACTCAAAGAAGGGTTTTGCAAGATTTCTTCCAAAAGGTAAATCCTACGCATTAGACTCACATATATGGATATATTATGGAAATATGAGTATGAGTCAAGTATTACAACTTATTGTATGGTGGTTGGAAGCCATAAATTCCCTATTTAAATACATGAACATGGTAGGGATTTAGAGGTGTTTATTTGATGGAATTTTTGTTGGTTTGGGTGTGAATGGTTGATCACACATGTGATGTTAGGAGTATAAATTGTTAAAGAATAATAGTGTGATGAATTGTTGGTTAATGGTGATAGTTGGAGGAACCAATGCTATAGTTAAGAGGTGTAAATATTTATACCTATAAGATGTTTGATAATATGCCTAAATGGCATAATTTATGGGATCTAGTACTAATATTGGCCATACTGAGTGTTATATTGTAGATTGAATTTACATAGCTGTATGAGATCATTATAGTATCATTAAGGGGCGAATTTCAGATATGTATGGTTAAAACCCCGTCTTTTAGAAATCGAACTTCATCGAGGTTTGTGTGATTTTTGGCAGATTCGTCACACGTGGAGGCCAATTAGAGAGGCAAGGGCATAGCGAGCTAGAGGTGAGTAATAGATGTAAATGTTGTTCTGAGGGTTTGAAACCCCGAACTTTCACATCGTAACGCTATATTGAGGCGTGACACGCACTCCATGGCGAGTGCGGGGTCGGATACTATTGGGGATTGTGACTTGGTCCATCCCGTGTGATGTTTATACTATACTGGTGATTGATACACATACTTCATTGATATTACTAGGCTTGATACCATGTTGGGGCCTTGTGCCGATTTGTAAAATCCTTCGAGGATTGATATTACTGCTTAGCATGATTTGCATATCATTTAATTTCAGTCCAAGGTTTTCAATATTGTTTTGTAAACTCAGCCATAATTCTAAGTGTTGAAAACTTAAATGATATTTTTAAATGTATTCCGGGCTGGGAACTTCTGTTTTGTAAATGCCCAAGGGGCTTATTATATTATTTTCTGGACTGATTATAAAGTGACTTGAAAAAGTGGTAACAATGACACTGTGTGATATACTTGAACAGTGGTAACAATGGCACAGTATGATATAAATTGGTCAGGTAATAATGGCTGACCGGTCAGGTAACAATGACTGACCAAGATATTGCGCTTGGGCTGTAGGAGCCCCTCCGGAGTCTGTAAACACCCTCAGTGAGCGCCGTCGACGATAAATAAATAGTGATGGCTCGGGCTGCACGCCATAGTGGGTACGGGAATGTACTATCATATGCATTGCATTGTATTCATGTATTTGTATCTATACTGTTGTTTAGCTGCTCAGTTCCATATGTTGCTGCATATTTGGATTTTAGCTTACTTTGTGTATTTACTGGGTTTTCTTATCTTCGGACTATAGTTACTTTTATTACTCACTGGGTCAGAATACTCACATAACTCCATGCACCATGTGTGCAGATACAGGCAGAGCTGAGTTCGCTCATGAGCACTGATTCTTTCCAGGCCAGGCGGTGACTAGGAGTAACGAGGTAGCTGTTGACGTCCGCAACCCCGTTTTCTCCCTTATCTTTGTTATTTATGATAATTCCAGACTTTGTAAAATAGTAAACTCTGTAGTAGCTCATGACTTGTGACACCCCGATTTAGGGCTGAGTTGGGATGGTTTTCCTTGTTCTATCACGTTTATTTTGCATTTAAGATTATATTGCCCATGATTTAGACTTATTCCTGCTAAGTAATTATAAAGAGATGTACTATTTTGTTGATTGACTGGCCTTGTCCTCACGAGAGGCGCCATCACGACCGGGTTGGGATTTTGAGTCGTGACAAGTTGGTATCATAGCCTAGGTTACTTAGTCTCACGAGTCATGAGCCGGTTTAGTAGAGTCTCGCGGATCGGTACGGAGACATCTATATTTATCCTCGAGAGGCTGCAGAACCTTTAGGAAAAACTTCATATTCTTGAATTCTTGCGTCCTTGATTCAGCTTGAAAAAGTAACTTTTACAATTCCTTCCACGTATTCGTATACACGAACGAATGCTCAGTATTAGATGTGCCTTGATGGCTTGTAATTCCCCGATCGAAGGGCAAGACGTGGTCGTTTTGAGTTTGATATTAGGCCAGTATGGAGGACTTGAGGCCGGATCTTTGCCAATGGCTTTAGCACCGAGGTGCTTATTGTGTGAGCAAGTATTTTGAACTTATATGTTCAGTATTGCCTCTACTAGTGGGAATCATGGCTGGATAGCTACGTGAGGAGTATGATAGTACTGCGATATGTATCTATATGACTTGGAAGTGACAATGAAGGTCTACTGGATGAGAGATGAACTATTGAGTGTATGATTTCCATTGTGATAGGATGTGTAGTCCCAAGTTATGGGTGCGTGAAGGATCTTTTTATGTCTCCTATTTGGAGTGAAGTAAATTTCATGTTACAGTATGAGTTTAGACTCAGGAAGATTAAGTGATTGTGTAATGTGTATGGCAGTGGAAGGTATACAAAAAATATTAACTAAAGGTAAAACTAGTGGGTAATTGGCTTATGAGGGGAATCTATTTGTCATACTAGTTAGATAAGTCTGGGAGCTGAGATCGCTTCTGTAAATGTATTATGACGAAATCATTGAGTCAAGGAGACCACCTTGAGGGTCGAAAACATTAAAGAAAGAATATGTTCTTACTCGGTTGAATAGCCCAATAATGGAGAATTGAAAGGTATTTTCTATGTGTTATGATTCAAATAGGTGCAACGCATGTCCATGTATCAATTTTGATAATATAATACATGTAATATTGAGATTAATGTTATTGATATACATTGTGATGCTTTGTCAAGTTGTGGACGTGTTGCTAGGATGGTTTTGGTGATTCTCTGGCAGGTGGATATGCCCAATTACAAAGGAGACTCTGCCGAAATTTTTGAAAAATTTGGGACTTAGTAAAAATTTGGTCCCCTAGAGAGTAGGCTTAACTATTATGTGAGTGAATGCAAGAAAACGCGGAAGAGTTAAAATTTCAGATGATTTGTGTTTCCACAAGCTTATGAAGGAGTGAGTTTAATCTCACTATGGTATTATCTCAGTTTGCCACACAGATGCCTCTGTCTTATTTGATCCGGAATCCACCTATTCTTACGTGTCTTTATATTTTGCCCGTCATTTGAGTATGCCCCGGGAGTCTCTTACTTTACTTGTTCATGTGTCTACCCCGGTGGGCGATACTATTGTTAGGGACCGTGTGTATCGGTCATGTGCTGTGATTATTTGGGGTCTGGAGACCCGAGTTGATCTACTGCTGTTAAGCATGGTAGATTTTGATATTATTCTGGGCATGAATTGGTTATCTCCATATCATGCTATTCTAGACTGTCATGCTAAGACAGTTACTTTGGCTATTCCGGGTGTTCCGAGGATCGAGTGGCGTGGCATGACTGATTATGACTCTAGTAGAGTAATTTCTTTCTTGAAAGCCCAGCGTATGGTTGGGGAGGGTTATCTATCATATCTGGCTTTTGTGCGGGATGTTGGAGCTGAGACTCCTAGTATTGATTCTGTCCCAGTTGTGAGGGACTTTCCTAATGTATTTCCTGTAGACCTACCGGGCATGCCACCGGACAGGGATATTGATTTTGGCATTGATTTAGTGTCGGGGACTCAGCCCATTTCTATTTCGCCATATCGTATGGCACCAGTAGAGCTGAAAGAATTAAAGGAATAGCTTCAGGAACTCTTAGATAAGGGGTTCATTCGGCCTAGCGTGTCCCCGTGAGGTGCACCTATTTTATTTGTGAAGAAGAAAGATGGCACAATGAGAATGTGCATTGATTATAGGCAGTTGAATAAGGTAACAGTGAAGAACAAGTATCCTTTGCCTCGCATTGATGACTTATTTGATCAACTTCAGGGAGCGAGGGTATTTTCTAAGATTGATCTCCGTTCGGGCTATCACTAGTTGAAAATCAGGGAGTCGGATATTCCCAAGACTGCTTTCAGGACTAGATATGGTCACTATGAATTTTTAGTTATGTCTTTCGGGCTGACCAATGCCCCAGCAGCGTTCATGCATTTGATGAACAGTGTATTTCATCCTTATCTGGATGCATTTGTTATTGTATTCATTGATGATATCCTGGTGTATTCGCGTAGCCAGGAGGAGCATGCCCAGCATTTGCATGTAGTGTTACAGAGATTGAGAGAGAAGAAGCTTTATGCAAAATTCTCCAAATGTGAATTTTGGCTAAGTTCTGTGGCATTTTTGGGCCACATAGTGTCCAGCGAGGGTATACAGGTTGATCCAAGGAAGATAGAAGCAGTGTAGAGTTGGTCTAGACCATCCTCAGTCACAGAGATTCAGAGTTTCCTTGGGCTAGCAGGCTATTATCGCCGATTTGTTTAGGGGTTTTCTTCTATTGCATCGCCTTTGACCAAGTTGACTCAGAAAGGTGCCCCATTTGTATGGTCCGGCGAGTGTGAGGAGAGCTTTCAGAAGCTCAAAGCACTTCTGACCACAGCTCCAGTGTTGGTGTTACCATCAGCTACAGGTTCATACACGGTATAGTGTGATGCTTCCAGAGTTGGGATTGGTAATTCCTTCCAGAATTCGTTTTCCTTTTGTGACACGTTCGAATTAGTATCCTATTGGCATACTGGGGCATCATATGCAGCTTTTGATTATGTCTGGGGTGGCTTATTGCCTGGGCAGTTCGTAATGGGTGAGACAAGATCATTGAATTCGAGATCAGTGCGATCTGAGTATATAAAGTAAATTAAGGGGCTAAGACTATTGTCTGGTTCAGAATGAGGTGATAGTTTTTGCCAGAAGTATAGACCCAATGAATTATTGATTCGGCAGTGTTATGAATTTATACAGATTTTATCCGTCGTGTCGGTATTGTAAGAATTTGAACAAGACCTATATGTGTCATGCAGAGCATGGGATGTGTAATGGTTTTTCTTCTAGAAGGGATCGATGAAAGTTCTTGACTAATTGAGTACGTAAACATTCCTGGTGTGGAAGGGGAGGTGAAGTCCTCATGTTACCTTAGGATGATATGGTATATGCGATATGTTGTGAAGGATTGAGAATTGCGTGTGTAAGGTCATGGTTCAGTCCTGAATGGAAATTCATAACATTCTTAGGCAATACAGGCAACTTTGGGTGATTAGAGAAATGAGCTTCAGATGATTAGGGTGAATGATTTTCATATGATTAAGGAAATTTTACTTCTAATCATAGTGATTTGTAGAGGTTACATGTTTCAGAAAAAGGCCAATGTGATTAAGTTGATGGCACTTCAATAGTATTGGGGTAAGGTATGATGATATATGTGCTACATGGAGTTGGAGACTGGGAGTTCTCATGTACAGGCTATATTGTGGTTGTGGATCGTGTGCGTCGGTACTATTTAATGGCTATCAAAATTTGGAGGTTAGAGTAGATCTTTACTTGCTGATATGTTAGATTTTGTATGTGATGTCAGAATTTAGACTGGTTGTCTTAGCGTCAGGCAATTCTAAACTATTGTGCCATGGGCTATGCCGAGAATGCCACAGGTTGAGTGGTGAGGTGAGTTGGATTTTGTTCTATCAGGTGTGCGTAGTAGGTGTTATTTGTATCACCGTGGGTGTAATGATTTGCTCTGGCTCCAGCCATAAATTGAGCATGGTTGTCGATTTCAAGCATTGTGACTTGAGGTGTTTCACGTGGAGTAGTATTTGGATAAGATCGCGCGTTGCAGCAAAGATGTGTGGAAACATGACCTTGCTGGTCAAATTGTGTGTCTTATTTCTATGATGTGAGACCGGGTCTCAGCCTTGTGTTGTGGCAGTACTAGAGTTTGAGGTACAACTCTCTCAGTTGAGTCATATTCATGATTTGAGTATGTTCGGACCGTTTCTTATGGGTGCGCGTATTATACAAGTTGTGGCTTAGGCATGTATTTGGGTGTTATAACACTAGAGTGATGTGTTGGATTCGAGGTGATCATTAGGGGCAGTGATTAATACGAACAAAAATCGATTCCGGCTTGTTAGGAGGATAATATCGAGGTACGGCTCGGAGATCTGTTGCGATATTAGTAAAAGAGGAAATGACTTTATAAATGGTTGATCTGAGAAATGGCTACATTTTATCGCGTGTTTTATTTATAGTTGGCAGTATATGAATGTGTTGGAATAATACTTTAGCTAACAAAAGGTTTCCTATCGGTATTTGGGTATTGTGGGCAACTGCTATGACTAGAGACTATCGTTCCGAGTGTTGGATTGTGGGTTATTACAGCTGGTTCGTGTTAATTCTGGGTATGACTTCGGAAAGTACAATGTGGGTCTACAGTTTATGGTCTAAATGGCTATGAAATTTCAGTTTTATTGTATTATCAGACCTACGTGAGATAAGATGACGTGAGTTCATCCCCGGATTTATACACGGTAAGGTTATTCAGCAATTGTTGGGCTTTTGGAACAAGTCTGGGCACGTTCGAGGACGAACGTTTGTTTTAGTTGGGGAGAATGTAACGACCCGAACCGTTGTTTCCTGTATTTTTGTCTCTTATTCCCCGTTAAATGCTTATTCATGTTTCAATATGTGTACTTGGTGAATTTGAGTCAATTCGGATCGAGTTTGGTATTAAATGGGACAATTAGTCTCTTTAAGGAAGAATTAATTTGGAAAAGTCAACCGGACATTGACTTGTGAGTTAGAGGGCTCGGAATTGAATTCCGATGATTCAGTTAGTTTCGGGGGATGATTTAAGGCCTAGGAGCGCAATTGTGATTAATTTTGGAGGTCCGATGAAGAAATTAGCTCATTTTGGCGAAGTTAGTATTTTGGCGATTTCCGGTTGATAGGTGAAATTTTGATCCAACGGTCGGAATGGAGTTCCGAGAATTTTTGTAGCTTCGCTATACCATTTTGGATATGTGTGCAAAATTTCAAGTCATTCGGACATATTTTGGTCGAGTTTTGATCGAAAGCGCGTTTTGGAAGTTTTAAAGAAACTTAGACTTGAATTCGGTGTAATTCGATAATTTTGGTATTAGTCGAGGTGTTTTGATAATTGGAACAAGTTTGAATAATATTATAAGATGTATTGGTATTTTTGGTTGACGTCCTGAGGACCTCGGGATGATTTCAGATGGCTAACGGGAACTTTTGAAGTTGGAAATTTCATAATAGACGAAAGTTATAAATGAGTGCGCACAAGGCCTCACTTTGAACGATAATATCTCTTGTTATATAAAGATTTGTGTGAGCTACAACCTATTAAATTAAAGCCCTTTGAGTCTAGTTGCCAACGCAACAAACCGTTCGTCATTTGGAAGTGTATACAGGAAGTTATGACCATTTCACTGGTCAGGTGTCAGAGCGCGCGAAGTCGCGCATTTCGCGCGTCTGAGGCAGAATGCTCAGCAAAACGCGTGAACAAACGTGCGAACAACACGCGAACTACGCGACTGAAGGTTTTTAAGTACTCTAAAGACCGGAAATGAAAGGAATTGAGTCATTTCTCAAGCTTAGGGCTTCCTCTACACCCCCAATTCGACCAAGGCACCTAATTGCACTCCTAAGGTAAGATTTTTGGAGTATTTTGAGTTGATTACTACTCCCAAACACTTATATTAACATGGATTGATCTTAAAAATCCTTAGATTTTCAAGAAATTCCTTCAAGAACTCAAAGAAGGGTTTTGCAAGATTTCTTCCAAAAGGTAAATCCTACACCTTAGACTCACATATATGGATATATTATGGAAATATGAGTATGAGTCAAGTATTACAACTTATTGTATGGTGGTTGGAAGCCATAAATTCCCTATTTAAATACATGAACATGGTAGGGATTTAGAGGTGTTTATTTGATGGAATTTTTGTTGGTTTGGGTGTGAATGGTTGATCACACATGTGATGTTAGGAGTATAAATTGTTAAAGAATAATAGTGTGATGAATTGTTGGTTAATGGTGATAGTTGGAGGAACCAATGTTATAGTTAAGAGGTGTAAATATTTATACCTACAAGATGTTTGATAATATGCCTAAATGGCATAATTTATGGGATCTAGTACTAATATTGGCCATATTGAGTGTTATATTGTAGATTGAAGTTACATAACTGTATGGGATCATTATAGTATCATTAAGGGGCGAATTTCAGATATGTATGGTTAAAACCCCGTCTTTTAGAAATCGAACTTCATCGAGGTTTGTGTGATTTTTGGCAGATTCGTCACACGAGGAGGCCAATTAGAGAGGCAAGGGCATAGCGAGCTAGAGGTGAGTAATAGATGTAAATGCTGTTCTGAGGGTTTGAAACCCCGGACTTTCACATCGTAACGCTATATTGAGGCGTGACACGCACTCCATGGCGAGTGCGAGGTCAGATACTATTGGGGATTGTGACTTGGTCCATCCCGTGTGATGTTTATACTATATTGGTGATTGATACACATACTTCATTGATATTACTGGGCTTGATGCCATGTTTGGGGCCTTGTGCCGATTTGTAAAATCCTTCGAGGATTGATATTACTGCTTAGCATGATTTGCATATCATTAAATTTCAGTCCAAGGTTTTAAATGTTGTTTTGTAAACTCATCCATAATTCTAAGTGTTGAAAACTTAAATGATATTTTTAAATGTATTCCGGGCTGGGAACTTCTGTTTTGTAAATGCCCAAGGGGCTTATTATATTATTTTTTGGACTGATTATAAAGTGACTTGAAACAGTGGTAACAATGACACTGTGTGATATACTTGAAACAGTGGTAACAATGACACTGTGTGATATACTTGAAACAGGTAACAATGGCTGACCGGTCAGGTAACAATGACTGACCAAGATATTGCGCTTGGGCTGTAGGAGCCCCTCCGGAGTCTGTACACACCCCCAGTGAGCGCCGTCGACGATAAATAAATAGGGATGGCTCGGGCTGCACGCCGCAGTGGGTACGGGAATGTACCATCATATGCATTGCATTGTATTCATGTATTTGTATCTATACTGTTGTTTAGCTGCTCAGTTCCATATGTTGCTGCATATTTGGATTTTAGCTTACTTTGTGTATTTACTGGGTTTTCTTATCTTCGGACTGTAGTTACTTTTATTACTCACTGGGTCGGAGTACTCACATTACTCATTGCACCATGTGTGCAGATACAGGCAGAGCTGAGTTCGCTCATGAGCGCTGATTCTTTCCAGGCCAGGTGGTGACTAGGAGTAACGAGGTAGCTGTTGACGTCCGCAACCCCGTTTTCTCCCTTATCTTTGTTATTTATGATAATTACAGACTTTGTAAAATATTAGTAAATTCTGTAGTAGCTCATGACTTGTGACACCCCGATTTCGGGTTGAGTTGGGATGGTTTTCCTTGTTCTATCACGTTTATTTCGCATTTAAGATTATATTGCCCATGATTTAAACTTATTCCTGCTAAGTAATTATAAAGAGATGTACTGTTTTGTTGATTGGTTGGCCTTGTCCTTACGAGAGGCGCCATCACGACCGGGTTGGGATTTTGGGTCGTGACAGCAAAGAGGCGAGTTGAACTTGGTGATTGGAAAGATTGTGATAAGGTATGTTAAGGCTAAACCTTCCCTTCATTTTCACATGATCTATTAACTACATGTGTTTGATAACGAGATATAAAGAGAAGTTCATATTCCTGAATCTATGCACATTGTCCTGGTCTCATAAGTTACAGCAATTCCTTAACAAGACTTCATATTCAGTTTGGTTTTGTCTTCTTTCATCCAAGAGAGTAGAGGGTCTCTCTCTCTCTCTCTCTCTCTATATATATATATATATATATATATATATACAATATTACAATATTTTCACCACCATCGAGCTATAATCGATGGGCAAGCCCTTATTGGGCAATCTCTGATCAGATGGTAAATTATATACCGAGCCTACTGTGGTCAAGCGCCTATGAGCGAGCCCAGAATGGCTGAGATACAGAGCATAGTATGGTGGAGCACCTATGAGCGAGCCTACTACGGTAGAATAGTTATACATACCGAGCCTTATAAGGCCGGACATCTATTTTACTTACTATTGAGAGAGTTGAGTCAGTATCAACAGGTAAGCATATCTTCAAATTATCTTTGAATCCCAGTTACTTTCAGTTATTATATTATCAGTTCAGTTTCAGCTTTCAGTTATTCTGTTGCCTTACATACTCGGTACATTATTTCGTACTGACGTCTCTTTTGTTGGGGATGTTGCATTTCATGCCTGCAGGTCCTGATTGACAATTGGACAGACCCTCCCAGCAGACAGAGTCAAACATCATCTTGGTTAGTAAGCTCCACTTTCTTGGAGTTATCATGTCTAGACCTTGAAGTCCATTTTATATATACAGGTTTGATGAGTAGGTCGAAGCTCTGTCCCCGACCATGGTACAGTTCAGTTATCTCTAGAGGCTTGTAGACGAGTCCTATATATTTTGTATATCAGTAGATGTTCATGACGGTTTCGTCGGCCTGCACAGTTATATACCAGATTTTGGGTATGTTTACCCCGCAGATGAGAGAGGCATTTTTAAGACGATTCAGAATATGGCCTCATCGGCCTAAGTTGAGGGTTACCCCTCTAGAGTTTACAGTTACAGAATGGTATGCTCGGGCCGAGTATGGCACCGGGTGCTGGCCACACCTCTTCAGGTTTGGGGCATGACAATAACGTCCACCTTGCTCTCCCAATTAAGGTAGGCATTCAGACCATGAATTCCTTCTAAGAATGGTAGCGATATCTTATAGTTTCCAAGGATCAAACTTACCTCACTGCCCTTGTAAAAGAATTTCCCTATTTTTCTTTCATATTCCTCGATTCAACTCCATATCTTCCATGACTAGCATGATGGTTATCATACTTTTTAGTATGTTTCTTATCGTGATTCACATGGTTATCCAAGAATGAGTTTTCTTGAAAGTAATTTAAGAGTAGAGTTTACGTAATCAAGAATGGACTTTTAAAAACTAAGGACGGGAGCCAAGAAATTTTTACGAAAATAACAAAAAAAACACGAACGAATTGGCACAAAAGAAATAGTCAGTTTCTAATATTTAAGAACGATTTAATGCGAACTAGTACTAGCTCGTTCTTAACAAGAATCCCAATGAATCTTTCTTACCCAAAACTAGTCTTTCCCCAACAATCAACAAGAACATGTCAATAATTTCCTTTATAATTTTTTTAAACTCAAGATTTTTTTTTTGTAATCAACTTGACTATGGTTTAGTCGAAAACAAGAACTATACCTTTTTTTTACTCATTCGGATCTTGATTTCAAAATTGGGGAACATGAATTTGTTAGAACAATACTTGAGCATTCACTCTGATATAATCCGAGATAAATAAAACAACAGAACATGAAAATAACAATGTTTAAAGCAAAACTAATGATAGGCTTGATTAAGATAATCAAAGTAGTATGGATAATAAAGTATAGAAGACAATCAAGAATGCTAAGTGAACGTCTCAAATAACAACCGAAATAATATATAATCGCCTTCCAAGAATGACATATTAGAAACCCTAGATATAAAGAAAGGAGAAGAAGATTACCCTCAAGAACCCAAGTCTTGAAAACTGACAATTCAAAGTCGAACTCGAACCAAGAGGTTCCCAAATCTCTCTCAAGAGTTTTCTTATGTCAAAATATGATAAGTTGCTACTGAAATAACCCCAGGCTATTATAAATACCCAATGGATAAAATATGAAAAGTTTCAAAATTAATTTCCCAAAAGAAGCTCGCCAGGCCAAACCGTAGCCTAAACCGTAACCCCAACTGTAACACACAGTTGAACCATGACGAACTCCAGAAGCTTATTTTCTTCAGCTCTTCAGGCCCCTCTTGAAGCGTAGCCGACGGTTGGTGAAACTGTGTCACACAGTTTGACTTGGGGTCTTGATTCTTCAATTCTCAAGACTCCAAACATATTATTTCTTTGCATGAATCCACAAAGTGATTCTCCAAACATCTTCTAGTCACTTGTAGAAGATCATGCAGGTTCCTTAATGTGCATCCCTTGGACATTCTTGGATTTGAAGTAAATCAACCGGTCCACAAGATAATTTGGCGTCATTTTCAATATTCTCCATTTTTTCCGAACTATCCAGGATCATATCAGATAGTAATATCAAATGATAAGTAAGGTAATTCTGTCACGACCCAAAAGTCCCTCCAAAGAAGTCGTGATGACACCTAGTCTCTAGACTAGGTAAGCCTAACATTAACTGTAATAATATGGGTATTTACTAACTTTAAATTAAATTACTCTGAACAAAATACAATTCCCAAAACCGGTATACAAGTCATAAGCCTTTTTAGGAGTAGTCATACAACATAAATACATCACTGTTCCGAAACAAGGGAACATATGGAAATAAGCTCAATTAAAGGTGACTCCGAGGATTGCGAATGCTGCAGTAGGTTTACCTTGAGTCTCCACCGCAACGAACAACTACTATCGATCAAATACCTGGATCTGTACACAAAAATGTACAGAATTGTAGTATCAACACAACCGACCTCATGTTCTGGTAAGTGCCTAGCCTAACCTCGGCGAAGTAGTGACGAGGCTAGGACCAGACTACCTAATAAACCTGTGCAATATAGCGTACAAAAATAATAGGAAGCAGATAACAATGGTGGCAATAATGCTCAACCAATGATATAAATAGCAGACAACAAGAACAACATAAATGTTTCTCAACAAATAATAAATACAAGTGCAAACAATTAATCAAGTCTTTCAAATATAACTCTTTCGCCTATAAACCCTTCAAGTAATAATCTATAAGATAATATGCTTTTCAATAAATATATTTTGAATATATTTCCTTCAAATAAATATCTTTCAAATAAGCATCTTTCGAGTATAATTCTTTCGAGCAAAGGTCACCTTGTGATGCCTCATTTTATAATCATAAATAATATAGGTTTCAGCCCACTTTCATATTTCTACGGCACCTCGTGCCCATATTTATATATATCACAACCGCACGGACAACTCATGTGCCATTAAATAAAATCATAATATTTTCCCCAACACCTTGTGCCCACATATTTCTGTCTCACATTGCACAACAATATTCTCATGTTACTGCGTTCATAGGTTCCATAACCCAATACAATTTAAGAATGTTCAAGGAGCCTCATTCACTTAACATAATGTAGAGTACAACTTCCAACCCAATTAGGAAATCAACAAGAAATGATGAAGTTTTCTTTTGAAATCATTTGATAAAGAAAATACCCTTTTCAATTAAATTACAATATCGAATGAGTCATTACCTTTAATACGAGAAATCAATAAATCAAAACATAGTAGAAATTCCTTTTTAAGTAAAGTACGACCTCAAACGGTTTAAGGAAACTTTAGTTGAGAAATCAATTAAGTAAAAAAAATGTAACAATAGTTGAAATTTGAAGTATTGAACATATATAAAAAATAAGGCGAAGTATTGTAAACACTATGGATTGTTAATAACAAGTAAACACATCAAACAGAAAGTGCACGACATCACCCTTCGTGCTTTAACACTCTCTCACCAAAACAATACACGGCATTACCCTTCGTGCTTTACACTCTTCCTCACCCAAGCAACAAACACAAGGAAAATAGGGCAACGGAATCTATAACATCGAAATAAAATCAAGTAACAACAGAAAATCAGTAAATAAACGTAAAGGACAACATAACTCAATTAGAATCAGGAAAGAAATCAAGGACAAGTGCACAGCATCACCCTTCGTGCTTTTACTCTCATCCTCACCATAAGAATCAATATAAACTGCAGGGCATCACCCTTCGTGCTTTTACTCTCATCCTCACTGTAAAATCAATGTAATTGGCACGGAATTGTACATCATGCAGCACGACATCACCCTTCGTACTTTATCACTCTTTCCTCATCATATGAATAATATAAATGTGCACGGCATCACCTTTCGTGCTTTAACACTCTTTCCTCACCATATGAATAATATAAATGTGCACGACATCACCCTTCATGCTTTATCACGCTTCCTCACCCAAACAACAATCACAAAGCAATTTGGGCAAGGGAAAATCAAGAATATCACAATAAAACATCGGCAAGGGAAACAATATCATGAATAATAACGTCCCGGCAAGGGAGAGAATATCAAAGCAACAACATCCCGACAAAGGAGATAATATCAAATGTGCACGACATCACCCTTCGTGCTTTATCACTCTTTCCTCACCATATGAATAATATAAATGTGCACGGCATCACCCTTCGTGCTTTATCACTCTTCCTCACCCAAGCAACAATCACAAAGCAATTTGGGCAAGGGAGATAATATCATCAACCTCTTCTCTTTTTCACATTTACTTCACAACTCGATTCACAACTTGAGCCAATTCTCTATAATGTTCAATAATTCTATTCTTAACTTGAGCAAATGCTCTACCATATTCAACAATTCAATTCTTAACTTGAGTCAATGCTCTACAATGTTCAATAATTCAATTCTCAATTCTCAACTTGAGCCAACGCTCTACCATGTTCAACAATTAGAGCATAAACAATACGAAACAGAATCACATTAATCATAGTATAAGACTCACGGGCATGCTTGACACCAACGTATAGATACTCGTCACCATGCCTATACGTCGTACTCAACAATTAACACAAAGAAAATAGGACACAACTCCTAATCCCTCAAGCTAAGGTTAGACCAAACACTTACCTCACTTTGCAGCCAATTCAAAATTTCCAATAAGCCTTTGCCTTGCAAATTCGTGCCCGAAATCCTCAAATCTAGTCATAAACAATTCAAAATACTCAACAAGAATCGTAGGAACTAATTCTATATGAATTTACAAATTTTCTTGATTAAATACGAAATTTAGCTCAAAAATTGCCCGTGGAGACCACGTATCGGAATCCGACAAAAATCGTAAAATCCGACAACCCATTCCGATACGAGCTCAACCATACAAAAATTATCAAATTTCGATGTCAAATGGACCTTCAAATCCTAAATTTTCATTTTTGAAAAGTTTTACAAAAACCACAATTTCTCTCATCCAAATCCGAAATAAACGATGAATATTGATATAGATTCATGAAATGTAATCACTTCTGGATATAGAACACTTACCCAAGTCGAAATCGTGAAAACCCCCTTTGAAATTGCCCAAATCCGAGCTTGAATGACCAAAAATGGAAGAAATTTTGGATCCCTTCGGTTTATACACTGTCCAAGGGTATTATAGCGATTTTAACAAGCGCGGTCGCACTCCGGCCGCGCTCACAAGCAGAAACTTTCGAATATGCGCGGTCGCGCACCTGGGCGCGCATATGACATATGTCCAGTAAATGGTCATAACTTTCTGTATACACCTCCAAATGACAAACGATTTGATGTTATGGAAACTAGACGCATATAGCTTTAATTTGATATGTTGTGTATCACACAACTCCTTATATATATGTAGATATGCCCGTCCAAAGTGATGTCTTGTGCATACTCATTTGCAACTTTAGTCTATTATGAAATTTTCCAACTTGGCTTAGACTTAGGACTTTCCTTAGGCCCCATATATCTTGCAATACACCTCGTAAACTTGCTATCATATCCAATTGGTATCCATCATAGTAATAGATCTCTTCCACATATAAAATAATATAATTAGAACACGTCAACTTTCTTACTTCACCAAAACGCGCCGAATTATCCTATGGACTTCCAAATCCAATTTCGGACACACGTCTAAGTCCGAAATTACCATACGAAGCTATTGACATCATTAAAATTCTAATTTGGGGTCGTTTGCTCAAAAGTCAACTCTTTCCATTTGAGCTTCAAAAATAAGATTTTTTTTAAATTTAACTCCGAATCTTACGAAAACCAAACTCGACCATACATGCGGGTCATGATGCATATTACGAAGCTTCTCAAGGTCTTAGCCGCTTGTCACGACCCCAAATCGGCCCGGTCATGATGGCGCCTCTCGTGAAGACAAGGCCAGCCGGCACAACACTCACCTTAACCCTTTAAGCATTAAGAGTCATTTTTAAGTCTTTAAATTAAACAATATTTCATAATAAAATCCTGGAATAACAGTGCGGAATAAAATATCAGCCCGACATCGGGGTGTCACTAGTCATGAGCAACTATCAAGGTCTGAATACAACAAAAGTCTAAAAATGTACTAAATACAGTAACAACAATGAGGGGAAGGAAGCGGTGCTGCGAGCGTCATGCAACCACCTTGCTAACTCTGATGACTCCGCGGCTGAGCTATCAACACCCGCTACCGGGTTCCGATATACCTGAATCTACACACGAGGTGCAGGGAGTAATGTGAATACTCCAACCCAATAAGTAATAAGAGTAAATAAAGGCTGAGCAGTAGGAAACAATGAATCCACATTTACGCTGGGTTCAATAAACACAACAAGCTTTCAAATCATAATACGAGTCAATCTTCCCTTTAAAATCCAGCTTTTAGTAAAAATCATCTTTGAAATACCTTCCAACAGTTTCAGTAGGGGTTCAATACTATTTAAAATAATAATAGAGATTAAAGTCATAATCGGCCCCTCGGGCAAAGCATAGTTCGTAAAACAGCCCCTCGGGCAAAACAGTAATCACAAACACTTCATAACTTGAAAATCTCAGTGAAAATAACCAATGTTAAATCAGTGATTAATTTCTGAACATCTCATAAACCCCAGTTTAAATAAAAGTTGTTTTAAAACATTTGTGCAACTTTCCGACAGAGGATCAATATAAAGATGAGTGAAAACAGTCAATAAATCAACATATTCGATAGAAACTCATTTTAAGAGGAGTGAAATCAATAAGTCCATAAACAGGCCTCTCAGGCAAAACACCACTCATATGCATATATATATATATATATATATATATATATATATATATATATATATATATATATATATATATATATATATATATATATCGCCCCTCGGGATAGCCTCTCTGTCACTCGTGACTCAACTCTTACCAATCAGTACTCGCACTCAGCATTTCACGCTCAATTGGTACCATATAGTAACTGCTGCGGCGTGCAGCCCGATCCGTATATCTCTCACAATAACTGAAATCAAAGTAACCGCTGCGGCGTGCAGCCCGATCCATGCATCGCTGTGGCGCACATCCCGATCCATATAAATAGTCGACTGCGCTCACTGGGGGTGTGCAGACTCCGGAGGGGCTCCTACAGCCCAAGCGCTATATTGCTGCGGCGTGCAGCCCGATCTATATAAGTATCGCTGCGGTGTGCAGCCCGATCCATATACATATATATATGCATTGCTGCGGCGTGCAGCCCGATCCATAGATATATAATCCTCACAACTAGGCCCTCGGCCTCTCTCAGTCATTAACCTTACCATCAGACTCTCAGTCTATCTCAGTCATCAATCTCACAATCAGACCCTCGGTCTATCTCAGTAAAACAGGGAACTCAGCCCAAAACAATTTCCACATGTTAAGAATATAGTGATAAAGCCAGATTTGAGCAATAAACAGGTAAAACATGACTGAGAATATGCTTTCAAACAAATAGAATGAGGAAAGATAGTAAAAATGCCCCTAAGGGTCTCAACAAGTCAGCACAAGGCCCCAAACATGGCATACAACCCAAAAATATAATAATGTCAAACAATTAACTATCAAATACGCATTAAAATATTTGTTCGGGATGGACTAGGTCACAATCCTCAGCGGTGCTCTACCCCACGCTAGTCATCCAGCGTGCAAGTCACCTCAAAGTAACACAACGACGTATAATCCGGGGTTTCAAACCCTCAGGACAGTATTTACAATCATTACTTACCTCGAACCGGCTAATCCTCTAGCTCGCGATGCCTTTGTCTCTCAAATCGACCTCCGAATGCCTCGAATCTAGCCGCAATAATTCGATTCAGTTAATAAAAATTATAGGAATTAATTCCATATGAAATTCTACATTTTCCATTAAAAATCTGAAATTGCACTCAAAATTCGCCCATGGGGCCCACGTCTCGGAACCTGACAAAAATTACAGAATATGAAACCTCATCCAACCACGAGTCCAACCATACCAATTTTACTAAAATCCGACATCAACTCGACCCTCAAATCTTCAAATTAAACTAAGAGGGTTTTCAAGATTTTCCCAACTAAAATCACCAATTAAATGCCAAAACTAGTAATAGATTCGGGTAATCTAAAAAAGTTAAGAACACTTATCCCGTTGTTTTCTCTGAAAATCTCCCGAAAATTGCCTCCCCGAGCTCCAATTTGATAAAAATGGGAAATGGGACAGAACTTAAGAATCTGCCCAGAAAAGGTCGGGGGCACTATTCACGCGTTTGGGTATTGTTCATGTGGTACTGTTCACTACACTATTCACGGGGTACTGTTCATATGTATTGTACACGGATACTGTTCATGTTTACTGTACGTGTACTATACATGTGTATTGTTCACGCAGGAGCGGTCACTGTTCACACGTGCGAAAAATGCAGAAACTGCCCAGAAAATTGCAGCAGCTTTTCTTTTCACTAAAAAGGCTCTAACTCCATCATACGAACTCGGAATTCGATGATTCTTATTCCTATGAGTCAAAAATAATAATACGAACATAGCCCTTCAGTCGAAACTCAATTCAGAGCTCATTTGCTCAGTTCAATACTCATTTCGCTCGTTAAACAATTAACTCATGTTTCATGCCAAAAACCCAATCGCGACTTGATGAAATTAGACCAAACTTTCCAGATCAGTCCTATAATTCATTATCGAAATTTCGGAAGTCTTGAAATCAAATTTTGATCTCTATAACTAAAAATGGATCTTTGGATCATTACATGCTTATGCTCAAAAAGACAAAATCTTCCAAAAACTCTTCCAAAACTTATCCGAGACTCATAAGACCCCGACCAAACATGCCAAAACACCCCATAACATAATTCAAACTTGTTCCAACATTCGGAACGCTCAAAACATCAAATCACCCTCGGATTCAAGCCTAAGAATTCCAAAACTTCCAAAATCCGAATTCGATCAAAAAGTCGACCAAACGACGTCCAAATGACCTGAAATTTTGCACACACATCACAAATGACATAAAGAAGCTACAACAACTCTTGGAATTCCATTCCGACCCTTGGATCAAAATCTCACCTATCAACCAGAATTCGCCCAAATATTAACTTTGCCAATTCAAGCCAAATCCTTTCACGAACTTCCAAAATGCATTCCGATCACGCTCCTAAGTCATAAATCACCCAACGAAGCTATCCAAATCATAAAATTTCCGATCCGAGCTCATATATAAATAAGTCAACTCTTAGTCAAACCTTTCACATTCAAAGCTTTCAATTGAGACTGTTCCTTCAAATTCATTCCGATTTTTCCTAAAAACCAAAACCTACGATCTACATCAGTCATAATACATTACACGGGGAAAGTCATACCCGAGAACTGACGATCAAAATGCAAAAGTTCAAAATGATCGGTCAGGTTGTTACACTGCTGAATGGAAATGCTAATTCTTAGAACAAAAATTCGGGTTGTTACATTCTCTACCTCTTAAATAAACGTTTGTTCTCGAACGTACTAAGAATTATTCGGAGGTTACCAACTTGATGATTTTACTGTTACACCAATACTCGCGGTTGATCCCACATTACCGCATTCGAAATATGTACGACAATACCATCTCAATTGAGATTATTTATTTCGTCCATATTTTTTTTCTTTTAAACTTTAAGACCAAATTTCTTACACTCCGATCATTTTCAAAAGGCCCGATTTTTACATCATCACACGATATTAGTCTCACCTGGCTATAGCAACTCGTGCATACGCACACATCAACTTTTCAATAGCGCTTAACGGTTGTTATATCCTCCCCCACTTAGGGTCATTCATCCTCAAATAAGAAGTAGAGTCCGCCCTTAAAGACATAGTGTAACTTTTTTTCCGCACATCTTAATGTCCCAAAATTTTCTAACTCTCAATTTTTTCAGAAACTTTGGCAGAGTCTGCCCTGTAATTGGGCCTATCCACCTGTTAGAGTAACACCAAAACAACTCCTAAAAACACATCCACAACTCAGCAAATAACCACAATGTATATATCGATAACACAACCCTCCGCATTATAAGCATGACATTATCATAAAGATATATGGACATGAAATATATCATAGGTATGACCATAACCATATCTCTGGTCTTAATAGTTGTTCATAATTTATTACAAATCGCCACTTAATCCCATGCCAACAAAAATCTTGTTTCAAGCCTCCACTTTACTCATAATAAGGTATAAAAACCTCATAATTAATTACCCAAATTAATGATTCACAATTAACGTCACCCGGGCACTCAGCTCGTAGGCTAAAACTCAATAACCACAATAGAATTTGGCAAATTATGCACAGAGATATTCATACAAGAATTTTCAAATAAGCCTCATAGGCATGACTCCCTATAAGTACTATAGTACAATTTTTTTAAAAATTCACAAAGGGGAGCATTTAAACACATTTTTTTCACCACAAGGACCTCGTCCTTATATAACATTCACCGCAGCTTGTAGCTGGTTTAAATATCTCACATCATATAAAAATACGAGGATCTCGTCCTCAACTCTGAATCACAAGTATTTGCACATCGTGCCAACTGAAATTTTCCATTTCCTTTCTTTTTCTTCTAAATAAATTCCGTCAAACAAAATCACAACACATAATAAACCCTCACACCGATAGGGAATAAAATTCGCAATTTAAATCAATTTTTCATGAAATCACATCACAACTATTTTTAGTGACTAACACATAATGATAGACATAGCTATCTCCATATAATCTCCCAACAGGAGTATTCACATAAGTAGATTTTAGGATTACAAAGTTCACTCATGGGTAGAGCATATTAGGAGGACTTGCCTCGATACTCATAACCGAATCAAGTTAAGGAAATTGTTCCTTTATGATAACCCGAGTTCGTACTTGTAACGACCCCATCTAGTGTAGCAACCTCAGCTATACCATAGCAAATATATCAATGGGTCAGGCCTCCACCTCTTAGGCGCCATCTACCCGCTTTTCCTCCACCCCTAATTGGTAGTGTAAGTAGAGTAGTAACTGTAATGGAGTACGTGGCATGTGTGCTCTGATGGAACAGATTTCTCCCAAGTCTAGGACAATTTCTCAGGATGTTCCTAGTATTACCATAACCATAACAACCCATCCGCAGTTCGACTGTTCATACTGGGTCCGTATCGGATAACTTAAATAACCATTGCAGGAAATTCCATGCCACTGGTATATTAAAAGATGACTGACCCACGCGAGTGTTGTGATTAACTTAAGCACTACGAGTATACTGAAATTATTTTCGTGACCCCGCTGATACAGAAATATAGAATTATTAAGGACGCCGGAATATCTCAAGTCCCACCATCATCCCATTCAAATCTCAGTTCTTAATCATATACAAATTTTGGAAAACCTTTCAAGGCCAAAAGTGACATAACACATGACCCCACAATTTGATCGTTGATAGTAAACTCCCTTCACTTAGCACGAAGCCATATGAAACATTCTAATGATTCACAATACTAACCTTTATCGCTCGTACGACACCGGTCATAAGACACCTCAAGCCATTTATTTGGCGTATGTCATCCTCGTGACGGTTAAACTCGCCTCCTCCAGTGTCTTGGCTTTCTAGTAAGTACCCTTCGCTAAATAGAAATCCCATACGAAACACATAGTCTCTAATATGACCAAATTTTTTTCTTTCTACATCCACATGCGATGATTAGGCAGCCAACTAAACCTTCTTAAGATTGTACTTATCAACCAGATGTCAAAACCTATTGCATCTCCATGCGCACAACTGAAGGGTCTCTCCATACTTCCGCATCCCCAATTCTGGACAACACGTGGTAACAATAGTCGAGCAACTTTGGCTCCCTTATAACCCTTTTATAGTATCACAAACCATTGGCATAGTGCGCAATTCCATACATGAGTGGATGCAAAAGAACATAAGATATACGCTTCAAGCTGAATCAATATCGCACGATAAGAAATGAAAGAAGTGAGGTTATCCTAATAGTTCTGTAGCCTCTCGAAGATAAGTACAGACGTCTCCGTACCGATCCACAAGACTCTACTAAACTCGCTTATGACTTGTAGCACATATGAACCTAGAGCTCTGATACCAACTTGTCACGACCCAAAAGTCCCTCCAAAGAAGTCGTCATGGCACCTAGTCTCTAGACTAGGTAAGCCTAACATTTACTGTAATAATATGGGTATTTACTAACTTTAAATTAAATTACTCTGAACAAAATACAATTCCCAAAACCAGCAGTACAAGTCATAAGACTTTTTAGGAGTAGTCATACAACATAAATACATCACTATTCCAAAACAAGGGAACATATGGAAATAAGCTCAATTGAGTGACTCCGAGGACTGCGAACGCTGCAGTAGGTTTACCTTGAGTCTCCACCATAACAAACAACTACTATCGATCAAATACCTAGATCTGTACACAAAAATATACAGAAGTGTAGTATCAGCACAACGGACCCCATGTGCTAGTAAGTGCCTAGCCTAACCTCGGAGAAGTAGTGACGAGGCTAAGACCAGACTACCTAATAAACCTGTGCAATATAGCGTACAAAAATAATAGGAACCAGATAACAATGGTGGCAACAATGATCAACTAGTGATATAAATAGCAGGCAACAAGAACAACATAAATGTTTCTCAACAAATAATAAATACAAGTGCAATCAATTAATCAAATCTTTCAAATATAACTCTTTCGCCTATAAACCCTTCAAGTAATAATCTCTGAGATAATATGCTTTTCAATAGATATATTTCGAATTTATTTCCTTCAAATAAATATCTTTCAAATAAGCATCTTTCTAATATAATTCTTTCGAGTAAAGGTCACCTTGTGACGCCTCATTTTATAATCATAAATAATATAGGTCTCAACCCACTTTCATATTTTTACGGCACCTCGTGCCCATATTTATATATATCACAACCGCACGGACAACTCACGTGTCATTAAATAAAACCATAATATTTTTCCCGATACCTTGTGCCCACATATTTCTGTCTCACATTGCACAACAATATTCTTATGTTACTCAGTTCATAGGTTCCATAACCCAATACAATTTAAGAATGTTCAAGGAGCCTCATTCACTTAACATAAAGTAGAGTACAATTTCCAACCCAATTAGGAAATCAACAAGAAAAGATGAAGTTTTCTTTTGAAATCATTTGATAAATAAAATACCTTTTTCAATTAAATTACAATATCGAATGAGTCATTACCTTTAATACGAGAAATCAATAAATCAAAACATAGTAGAAATTCCTTTTTAAGTAAAGTACGACCTCAAACGGTTTAAGGAAACTTTAGTTGAGAAATCAATTAAGTAAAAAAAATGTAACAATAGTTGAAATTTGAAGTATTGAACATATATAAAAAATAAGGCGAAGTATTGTAAACACTATGGATTGTTAATAACAAGTAAACACATCAAACAGAAAGTGCACGACATCACCCTTCGTGCTTTAACACTCTCTCACCAAAACAATACACGGCATTACCCTTCGTGCTTTACACTCTTCCTCACCCAAGCAACAAACACAAGGAAAATAGGGCAACAGAATCTATAACATCGAAATAAAATCAAGTAACAACAGAAAATCAGTAAATAAACGTAAAGGACAACATAACTCAATTAGAATCAGGAAAAAAATCAAGGACAAGTGCACAACATCACCCTTCGTGCTTTTACTCTCGTCCTCACCATAAGAATCAATATAAACTGCACGGCATCACCCTTCGTGCTTTTACTCTCATCCTCACTGTAAAATCAATGTAATTGGCACGGAATTGTATATCATGCAGCATGGCATCACCCTTCGTGATTTATCACTCTTCCCTCATCATATGAATAATATAAATGTGCACAGTATCACCCTTCGTGCTTTATCACTCTTTCCTCACCATATGAATAATATAAATGTGCACAGCATCACCCTTCATGCTTTGTCACGCTTCCTCACCCAAACAACAATCACAAAGCAATTTGGGCAAGGAAAATCAAGAATATCACAATAAAACCCTGGCAAGGGAAACAATATCATGAATAATAATTCTATTCTTAACTTGAGCAAATGCTCTACCATATTCAACAATTCAACTCTTAACTTGAGCTAATGCTCTACAATGTTTAACAATTCAATTCTCAATTCTCAACTTGAGCCAACGCTCTACCATGTTCAACAATTAACCATAATACTTCCACAAGTTATATTCCTCAATAGAAATTATCATATAGAGCATAAACAATACGAAACGGAATCACATTAATCATAGTATAAGACTCACGGGCATGCTTGACACCAACGTATAGATACTCGTCACCATGCCTATACGTCGTATTCAACAATTAACACATAGAAAATAGGACACAACTCCTAATCCCTCAAGCTAAGATTAGACCAAACACTTACCCCGCTTTGCAACCAATTCAAAATTTCCAATAACCCTTGGCCTCGCGAATTCGTGCCCGAAATCCTCAAATCTAGTCATAAACTATTCAAAATACTCAACAAGAATCGTAGGAACTAATTCTATATGATATTACAAATTTTTCGGATTAAATCCAAAATTTAGCTCAAAAATTGTCCGTGGGGCCCACGTATCGGAATCCGACAAAACTCATAAAATCCGACAACCCATTCCGATACGAGTTCAACCATACAAAAATTATCAAATTTCGATGTCAAATGGACCTTCAAATCCTAAATTTTTATTTTTGAAAAGTTTTACAAAAACCACAATTTCTTTCATCCAAATCCGAAATAAACGATGAATATTGATATAGATTCATGAAATGTAATCACTTCCGGATATAGAACACTTACCCAAGTCAAAATCGTGAAAACCCCCTTTGGAATCGCCCAAATCCGAGCTTGAATGACCAAAAATGGAAGAATTTCGGGATCCCTTCGGCTTATACACTGTCCAGGGGTATTATAACGATTTTAACAAGCGCGGTCGTGCTCCGGTCGCGCTCACAGGCAGAAACTTTCGAATATGCGCGGTCGCGCACCTGGGCGTGCATATGACACATGTCCGGTAAAATGGTCATAACTTTCTGTATACACCTCCAAATGACAAACGGTTTGATGTTATGGAAACTAGACTCATAGAGATTTAATTTGATATATTGTTCATCACAAAAATCCTTATATATACGTAGATATGCCCGACCAAAGTGAGATCTTGTGCGTACTCATTTGCAACTTTAGTCTATTATGAAATTTTCCAACTTGGCTTAGACTTAGGACTTTCCTTAGACCCCATATATCTTGTAGTACACCTTGTACACTTGCTATCATATCCAATTGGTATCCATCATAGTAATAGACCTCTTCCACATATAAAATAATATAATTAGAACACATCAACTTTCTTACTTCGACAAGACGCGCTGAATTGTCCTATGGACTTCCAAATCCAATTTCGGACACACGTCTAAGTCCGAAATCACCATACAAAGCTATTGACATCATTAAAATTCTAATTTGGGGTCGTTTGCTCAAAAGTCAACTCTCCGGTCAACTCTTTCATTTGAGCTTCAAAAATAAGATTTTGTTTTTTTTTTAATTTAACTCCGAATCTTACGAAAACCAAACTCGACCATACATGCGGGTCATGATGCATATTACGAAGCTTCTCAAGGTGTTAAGCCGCTGAATGGAAATGCTAATTCTTAGAACGAAAATTTGGGTCGTTACAAATTCAAAATTAATTAAGAAGATAAATTGTTAAAAATATTAATTATTCATCAACGTGACGCGCAGTTGAAAAGTCTCATAAAATCTATTTTTTTGGGGGGTGGAGGGTGGGGGTGGGGGATTCTTTAATTGGAAAAGGCACTATTTGTCCTTTAGTTGGCCAAATTCCTTGCAAGGTTGGGTGAAAATTTAGGAGACAAATGTACTTGTATTTAATAGAGAATTTTTCATAAAGCACCATCTTTTAGGTCTAATTAGCCATTTATAGATACCTTTTGTTATATTACGTGTTATAGATACTTTTTATGTTTTTATATAATATATTTGATGTATTTAAGCTATTGTATTCATTAATACAATAGAAAAAATAGGCGTTAAAAAGGGAATTCCAGCTAAGGTTGATATGTATTTAACTGTATTCACGCGGCCTTATCGTGAATACAGTAACGTATCTGCGTAAAATCTGGAAGGTTAAACTAGTTAAAAATGGAAAGAAAATCAAATCACATGATATTCTCCTAATTTAACTCAACGAACAAAAACTATTACCCATTAATCTGTATTCTGCCATGCACGATTCAAAAAAAAAAGTAGCGAAAACAAGAGCAACATTTGTTCGAAGTTCTTCCATTCACTTCTCCCTTTTCTCTGTTCGTAGATATCAATTCAACCACAGAAAATTAGATTGATACAAATTATATACAAAATACGGTATAGTTCCTTCATACATATGACAAGTTTAACAGTGTTGTTGCGTCATTCTGGCAAGTGGAACGATGAGGGCAATTACGTCGATTTTTCAATTGAGGGAATACTGATAAAGGAGTATGTGTCCTTTAATGATTTGGTTGCTTCAATTTCTAATCAACTGGGCATAGATTTGAGCTCAAAGTCCATTAACATTCAATACAAAGTAGAAGGAAATTGCACGCCAATGAAAATACACAATGATATGGGTTACAAAGTGTATGTAGAGTTGAAAAAAGAGAACAGAGAATTCGGGATGTATCCTTTGTGCATAACAACTATTGAAAAAGAACTTGTATCCGGAGGTAGTTTAAATCAAGGCGACATTGTGAAAATAGACGAAGCAGTTCAAAGGTACGATTTCGATACAGATGATACACTGGCTCTAGATTTTGTCAATTCAGGAGAAGCAATTGGGGTGTTCGAATTGGACAGGGATTTGATAATTTCAAATACTAATCAAAGGGAGGTTATGGCTGGACAAGTGTATAAGGATAAGGCTACATTGAAAGAGGTGATGGAGAATTATGCTATATCTCAAAGATTTCAATTCCGGGTTGACAGGTCTAATGCTGTCAGGTTTGCATGTATTTAATTTTTTTTTGTATTTCCTATTATTGGTTCGAGCTGTAAGTTTAACGTTGTTGTATTTATGCGTATTTGTGGATTTTCTCTTGATTATCACTGATGTCGTTAACATATGTTTGTTTATGGTCCTTAAATACATGTATTCATATGTATTTTACTGGTATAATTACATTACAGTGTCTCTAATTATTTTCTTATGTTGTCTGCTGTGGTTTTAAATGTATACATATACCCACAATTGTATTCAGTTTTATTCATTATATTTAAATGCATATAACTATAATTGAATTCAGTAGTATAAAAATTTATATATATAGATGTCAGAATGTATCTATGTCAGATTGTATTCGTGTGTATATGAGTGCATTTTTTTGTAAATATTTATGCTAATCATATGTACAATGATTAATTCTTTGCAGTTATGCATTATTATGTATTTCAGAAGATTGTGGATGGAGGTTTAAGGCTTCAAGCATTAACAAATTAGAACTATTCAAAGTGAGAGAGTTCATTGATAACCATACATGTCCGCTGAAGGACAAGGTGTACGAGCAGTGGCAGGCAAGTAGCAGCCTTAGAGGTGGTATGATTAGGCCTAAGCTTATTAATCATAAGAGGAAATACATCCCAAAGGATATTATTGATGATGTGAAATCAGATTTAGGTGTAGATGTTATCTACATGTTGGCGTGGAGGGCTAAAGAAAAGGCAATGAATTTTTTGAGAGGTGAACCGACTGATTCATACAAAAAATTACCAGGATACTTATATATAATGGATATGACATATCCAGGTTCCCACATCAGGATGGTAAAATCGCCCAAAAATGAATTCATGTACGTGTATATATCTTTGTATGCCTTTATAAAGGGGTTTGATCATTGTAAACCCACTGTTGTTGTGGATGAAAGTCACCTAAAATCTTACTATACCGGGACATTCGTTTCGGCAAGCACGTTGGATGGTGCAGGTGAATACCTGAATTATAATACAATCTGTTAATATTTTAAAGATTGAAATACATGTTTTAAAAATATATATTCAATTGTCTTTATAGGTCATATATTGCCACTAGCATATGGTGTTATTGATTCAGAGAATGATGCTGCTTGGACGTGGTTCTTTGAGCAATTCAAGATAGCATACAGTGACAGGGAAAACATGTGCATCGTTTCAGATAGAAATGAGTGTATCATTAAATCTTTATCGAGAGTGTATCCAGATGTACTGCATTTTGCTTGTATATGGCATCTATGGAACAACGTATATAAAAAATTCAAAAAGAGTCATGCCAAGTTGAGCGAGATATACTTCTCGATGGCAAAAGCATACACACAAGCTAAATTTGACGGTCTGATGGAGAAGGTGGAGAAGGTAGATATTAGGGTGAAAGAATATTTAGAGTTAGCTGGATACGAAAAGTGGGCTAGGTTGTATGCCCCTGTTAACAGGGGATGGACAATGCCGTCAAATATTGCTGAGTCAATCAATGTCGCACTAGTGTCAGCAAGGAAATTGCCAATATACGACTTCCTCGAAGAAGTTAGGAAGATGTTTGGACGTTGGAATTGTAGTAACCGCAAAGAAGCTACACAGACATACACAACGCTTGGAAAAAAATACCAGGAGATGCTGACTTTGAATGAGGCAATGTCTACACGCATGACTGTAAGTTTTATTTTAATGTCATTGTATTATATAGCTTTATTGTTTTCTGAAATAACTGACATGAATACATATGAATACAAATATTTTTTATAATACAACTGCCATGAATACATATGAATACAACTAAATTCAAACACATACAAGACATATTTTATCGAAGATCTGAGTTAAATACAACTAAAAACATGCTGCAAAAACTATTCGAATACATCAGAATACAACTAACAAATCTGTATTATACATAATTTTAATATGTATTGTCATGCCGTAGCCTTCTAATGTTTTTGTTACACTTCAATTGCCTAAAGTACAGCTGATTTTTGATGTATGTAATAGTATTCATAAGATAAGACGTAATTATAGTTTATAGTCTGTCGGTCTAAATATATGATGTATTCTTATGTATGCAAATATTTCAGTTGTATGTAACTAAGTAATTCAACATTATACATTTGGTAATTCAGTTATATGTGCTCAAAACTTATATTTCTATTTTTAAATGTAGGTGGTACCATCAACTGAATACTTACATACGGTTAACAATGGAGGGAGGCATTACACAGTCTGCCTGTTAGAGAGAAAATATGTTTGTGAGAGGTTCCAATTTGATGAATTACCATGCCCACATGCTTGGGCTGTATTGAAGAACAAGTTTCTAATGCCAGAAGAATATTGCTTTAACTATTACAAACCAAATATTGTTGTAATGACATATGATGTGCCTGTGTACCCGCTGCCAGACAGAAATGACTGGAACATACCAGCACATGTTGCAGAGGAGGTTGTACTACCACCAAAATGGAAAAGACCTCCTGGAAGGCCAAAAAAGAAGTGCGATAAACCTTTAAGTGAGTTGCTGCAGCCGAAAAATCAACATTCATGTAACATATGTGGGCAGGGAGGACATAACAAACAAACGTGTAGAAATGCTCCATGTAGCATTTAGTTAACACTCTAACATATATCGGTGATTCAACGATTTGTCAATAATTATGATGACATTGTCAAGTAATAAATTCTCATTGTCAAGTAATAATTTCTAAAATACCTTTCGTGAATAGATTCTGGATGCATTTAGTTGCAGTAATGTGTTGGAAACATTAGAATACAATCTTCTCCACATATACTTTGACAATTTTTCCACATACAACCTTGTCCACATATACTTTGACAATTTATTATAGATAGTGCCTGAATTATATATATAACTAGTCAAAATACATCTGAATACAACTATATGGTCAGCTATATTATAAAAAATAGGTTGAATATAAATAACATGATTAGATTCTGTATATAGTTAGTTGCAGTATTAATTTGAATACAGTCGAATACAACCTTGTCCACATATACTTAGACATACAATAATAGATAGTGTCTGAGTTCAATATAGATAGCTAGTCAGAATACATCAGAATACATCTATATACTCAGCTATAATATAACAATTTCAATAAATACGTATAACCTGTTCAATACATCTGAATTTGTATTCTTTAATATGTAATAACTGAATTTGAAAGATACATATTAAAGAATACAACCGAATACAGCTAAATACAGCTGAATAATACAGCTGAATATAATTAAATACAGAAAAATACATCTGAATTCTTTAATATAACCTACCATCAGTATACATAAAGTTTCTGACTTTGATATTAACATGTTCAATACGTATAACCTGTTCAATACATATAACCTTTGATATTACTGATTATTAATACATACTTATATCCTGTAAGATACATATGAATATAAATTGAAGAATAAGCATTAATACTTATGAAGAAAATAATGAAACATCGATTGAAAAGTTGCAATTGTCATACACGAACACTGCTAATAAAGTGATGGTTTTTTCTAACTGAATACCATCTTCACCAAAAAACTACTCAAAAAACAGAGTTCACCTAAAAATAACATTCTAAAACTACATTAACCTAAAGCTACTCTAATACTATCTACAACTTTGAATCTGACTCCGTGATTTGCCTAGCAATCTTTGAGGGTGCTTCATTCTCGCTTATGGCATCAACGTCTATCTCCCGCATAGCATAGTCCCATAGAAGAGCACCATATCTTTGACGGAGTAGATTGGAATCAAATGTTGTTTGTGGAATCTCACCAAGAGTGCTCAGAAACTCTGTGTATGCCGCAACATGCACCCTACAATCCCTAAAAAAATGTTGATTGAAACAATTAAAAATAATTCATACAATTAGATTTGTATATAACATACAAGAATGATGATTGAATACTTACATGCTCCCACTTTTTGTTGAGGCAGATCTGATATGAAAAAAACTTCAAAGGGATCGGTATGTGACTTGTCAGTGTATGCTGAGTAAGTAGACCAATCTATGCCTTGACTATCTGTAACGACCCGACCGGTCGTTTTGAGCTCCGACGCGTCATTCAGCAGTTTGAGGCCATGAGCGGCTTCATCTCAGGTATATTGACTTGTGTGTACGGTCAGAATTAAAATTCAGGAAGTTTGGAGTCAAATCTAAATGGAAATTCTCATTTTGAAAGCTTAAAATTGAAGAAATGAACTAGGATTAGAATTTTGAGTAAACGACCTCGGAATTGAGATCTAAAAGTTCCAGCATGTTCATATGATGATTTCGGACTTGGGCGTGTGTCCGTATTTGGTTTTGGATAACCCGTGAGCATTTTGGCGTATATTGTGGAAGTTAGTATTTTAGAAGAATTTCATAAATTTGGGTTGGAAGGCATTTCAGAGTTATAGATGTGCGTTTGGGATTCCGAGTCTGGGAATTGCTCCGTATGGTGATTCTGGAGTTGGGAGCGTGATCGGAAGTGAATTCGGATGTCCGGAGGTCATTTTGAAGTCATTTGGCTAAATATAGAAATTTGAAGGTTTTTGAGAAAATTCGACCGGAAGTGGAAATTTTGATATCGGGGTCGGAATGTGATTCTGAAAGTTGGTGCAAGTCCGTAATGTCGAATATGACTTGTGTGCAAAATTTGAAGTCATTCGGACTAGTTTTGGTAAGGTTTGAGACACTTAATCTCTTTTAAGGAAGCTTAAGTTGGAAAAGTCAACCGGATATTGACTTATGTGTTAGAGGGCTCAAAATGTGAATTTTATGGTTCAGATAGCTTCGTTAGGTGATTTGGGACTTAGGAGTGTGTCCGGAATATTTTTGTGATGACCGGTGTAGAATTAAGCTTGAATTGGCGAAGTTAGTATTTTGGCGAATTCCGGTTGATAGGTGAGATTTTGATCCGGGAGTCGGAATGGAATTCCGAGAATTGCTGTAGCTTTGTTATGTCATTTGTGATGTGTGTGCAAAATTTCAGGTCATTCGGACATCGTTTGGTTGGGTTTTTGATCGAAAGTGTATTTTCGGAAGTTTTTGGAAACTTAGGCTTGAATTCGATGATGATTTGATGTTTTGATGTTATTTTGGGTGTTTCGAAGGTTGGGACAAGTTTGAATGATATTGTGGGACATGTTGATATAATTGGTTAAGGTCCCGAGGGCCTCGGGTGGATTTCGGAAGGTTAACAGAATGAAATTCGAACCAAAAAGAAAAGAAAAAGCTGCAGAAATTTCTGCTGCAATTTTCTGATTCGGAGAGCCTATTTTAGAAGCTTATATCTCGGGATATATAAAGAGTTATATGGTTTACAACCTATCAAATTAAAGATCTTCGAGTCTAGTTTTTAAATCTTCAATCCGTTTGTCATTTGGATACTTATACAAGACGTTATGGGTATTTAAACAGAAGGTGTCCGACAAGGAAAATTTTTAATAGGATGTACAACTTGTAAAGCACAAGTGCAAGGTACAACTCGACGAAGCACGGGCAGATTCTTTTAAACACGGATTTGGCTTATTTCTTTCATTTCTTTCATTTGGCTTGGATTATTTTGGAGAGAATTTCAAGGGGGATTTCATCAAGCATCAAAGGTGAGTTGTTTCTACTTATTTCCAAGTTAAATACATGGATTAGAGCTGAAAACTCAAGTAAATTATGGACAAAAATGGTGGTTTAGAGCTTGAAACTTAAGAGAATTAAATGGTGATTTGAGGGGTCAAATGAACTCCGATTTTTGGGAATTTGGTATGTATAGACTCGTGGCGAGATAAGGGTCGTATTGATGTAAAAATTTCTGAATTTTGAGACGTGGGCCCGGGGCTCGGGTTTTGCTAATTTCGGGATTTTTGACATTTTTCGAGTCTTTTCGATTGGGTTATATTCCCTTAGCCTATTGTAACGTATTTGTTGTGGTTTTGACTAGATTCGACACGCGAAGAGGTCGATTCAAGAGGAAAGGGCATTGCGGACTAGTCTACGGCCGGTTAGAGGTGAGTAATAGATGTAAATGCTATTCTGAGGGTTTGAAACCCCGGACTTTCACATCGTAATGCTATATTGAGGCGTGACACGCACTCCATGGCGAGTGTGGGGTCGGATACTATTTGGGATTGTGACTTGGTCCATCCCGTGTGATGTTTATACTATACTAGTGATTGATACACTTACTTCATTGATATTACTGGGCTTGATGCCATGTTTGGGGCCTTGTGCTGATTTGTAAAATCCTTCGAGGATTGATATTACTGCTTAGCATGATTTGCATATCATTTAATTTCAGTCTAAGGTTTTAAATGCTGTTTTGCAAACTCAACCATAATTCTAAGTGTTGAAAACTTAAATGATATTTTTAAATGTATTCCAGGCTGGGAACTTCTGTTTTGTAAATGCCCAAAGGGCTTATTATATTATTTTCTGGACTGATTATAAAGTGACTTGAAATAGTGGTAACAATGACACTGTGTGATATACTTGAAACAGTGGTAACAATGACACTGTGTGATATACTTTGAAACAGTGGTAACAATGACACTGTGTGATATACTTGAAATCGTGGTAACAATGACACTGGATGATATACTTGAACAGTGGTAACAATGACACTGTATGATATAAATTGGTTAGGTAACAATGGCTGACCGGTCAGGTAACAATGACTGACCAAGATATTGCGCTTGGGCTGTAGGAGCCCCTCCGGAGTCTGTACACACCCTCAGTGAGCGCCGTCGACGATAAATAAATATGGATGGCTCGGGCTGCACGCCGTAGTGGGTACTGGAATGTACCATCATATGCATTGCATTGCATTCATGCATTTGTTCATTATTTGTTGTTGTGATATTTCTGGAGATATTTATCTGCTTTTGCTGGTGCTATCTGATCCTTGAGTGTTGGGGCCCGAGTGGCTGACCAGGAACGAAGATATTACCCGAGGGGCGGGTTTCTGTGCATAGTGACATCGATGGCTGGAATTATTTTGCAACTGTTAAAAAG
The DNA here is from genome assembly GCF_000715075.1 of Nicotiana tabacum. NCBI lineage: Eukaryota > Viridiplantae > Streptophyta > Magnoliopsida > Solanales > Solanaceae > Nicotiana > Nicotiana tabacum. The sequence goes on from NC_134085.1 coordinate 145,551,928, forward strand.
ATTATTTTCAAAAGAGGTTTAAAACAGAGTCAGATATTTTTTAAAGGATTTTCATGGAATTACTGTTTTAAAAAAGGGTTGTACTATCTTAGATAGCATGATGAAGTGTTCTTACGTGATTTCTTATCGCTCAGTTATTATTTACTCTTATTACCACTGAGTTGGAAGTACTCACTTTACTCCCTGCACCTCGCGTGCAGTTGCAGGTACTGTTCACCCGGTAGCGGGTTATTAGCGGACTGAAGGTATACTATTGTAGCTGAGCAAGGTGACCGTCAGCGTTCACGGCATCGTATTTCTTCATTGATTCTAAATTCCATTCTGTATATTGTTGGTCTTGTATTAGTATTTAGATCTTTAGATGCTCGTGGCTTGTGACACCCCGATTTCGGGCTGAGTCGGGATGGTTTCCATTATTCTATCATGTTTACTTCGCACTTGTGATTATATTATCTGCGAATTAGACTTATTCCTGCTAAGTAATTATAAAGAGATGTATTGTTTTGTTGTTGGCTGGCCTTGTCCCCACGAGAGGCGCCATCACGACCGGGTTGGGATTTTGGGTCGTGACAAGTTGGTATCAGAGCCTAGGTTACTTGGTCTCACGAGTCATGAGCCGGTTTAGTAGAATCTCGCGGATCATGACCTGCAGATATGTACGAGTCATACACTTTGATATATCTTTCGTTGAATGAGACAACAGCCAATACCCAATGTAGTCTGTCATTCAAGTTGACTGGTATCAAGACATTGTCAACAGTATGCCAAGGTACATTAGCTAGCAATCTGTAGCCCCTTATGTACTCACATACCACATCCTCTTCTTTGGCTATATTAGCATTACTATCTGTATCAGCATACCTGTCGAAGATTTCAGCTTTTCTTGTCTTGAATATACAATCAACAGTTGTATACTTGAAGTTGCTTGTTTGATTGTACTTTCCCTTCTTTCTCAGATAGTAGAATATGACATCAATATGCTATACACAAATTTAATTACATAGTGTGAGTCCAATTAATCAAACTAAGAAAAAAAATATGACAAGTGAAAACTCAGTTAAATACATCACACGGATTAAAGAATAATACATCTGAATAGAGAAAAATACATCTGAATACACTGTATTATAGCAGATATTCAATAATAAATACCAATTGATGTTAAAATACAAAGTGTATAAATACAGCTAAAATTCAGCATATATTACAGCATGTATTACAGCATGTATTACATCAGAAACTGTTAAAATACAGTAGATAATACTGTTCAAGATACTACAACAAATATTAAAGATATTACAACTACCCATTGATGTTAAAATACATCTGAATACATTCTAATACATGTTGTTATTCAAAGCAAATGAGTAGTTAAATACATATTACTGTAATACATATGGTAGTTACAACATATAATAAATTTTAAAATATATCAGAATACATTAAAATACAGCAGTTCTTTAGGAGTAATGATACCATTACATTCATCATACAGCTTTAGTTTAAAACATGATACATTTTCAGCTAATAAAAATTGTTAAAATACACTTGAATATAATTAAATACAGTAGATTTAATTGTAACATCATTGTGAACTATACAACTAGACAAACCAATACTAAATAAATAAATTATAGCGGAGTTGGAAGGGGTAACTTACGTTGTCATCCCATAGCTTCCCGTCAAACGATAGAAGGTAAAATCAATTTTTTGAATTAACTTGATCAACTCCAAAATCCAATGGTATATGAAGCGTTGACTTGTTCTTCTTGTAATGGTCTTCCAAATTACTTCTACATGTATGATATAAAAACTTAATACACATACAGGGGAAAAACTCACCTCTGATCATGTCTAGCGAGAAGACCATCACGAACCCATTTGTCATATTCCTGAATGATTAATATAGGATGTGGCCCCGTTGTTGAATCATCCTCAAAGGGGTGTCTTTTTTCAAAAATAGAGGTCAACTTTACTGAGGTACCTGTTGTTCATTGAATTCGTGAATAGAGACTTTTAAGTTTAAAAACCATGAGGAAATAGATCATTAGTTTATAAAAACACTAACCTGCGGAGTCGAAGTTAGACTCATAAGGCGAAGAATACCATCTACTTGGTCATCGATTCCTATGAGATGGTACTGGGGTTGATTCAACTTTTTTTGCACTGTTGTGTATCACAATTCTAGTTTCTGGAATTTGACTAGGAAGAAACTTGTCGTCCAGCTCAAATTGAGATACATAGAATTCTATGGATACACCCTCTTGACCTGTAGGTGGTATGTTGCACGGCACCTCTAATGTAGTATTCCCCTCAACTCTTGACTCCACACATTGATCATTAAGCACTATTTTCTGTTAGTCATATGCATCATTGTTAATGTAGTAACTTATGTATGAATACAGTTAAATACAGTAAGGAAACTGATTTTGTAATGGAAATCTTAGTGAAATATATCACACATATTCAAGAATAACAAATCTGAATACATTAAAATACGACTGAATACATTTAAATACAATAGTTAATTCCAACTACATATTAAGGTTAATATACATCTGAATACATTTAAATATATGTTGTTGGTCGAATACATTTAACATTTTAGTGAGACAGTTAAATGCTTGTCGAATACATACAATTTTAAAATACAATTATTTAAGAATAATAGCAAACAGGAGATATAAACATATGCTAAAGATATTAAAATGTTAAACCTCAACATTATCCCCGACAGCTGTGTCAATACCATCATCACATCTCCCTATGAATTCATTTCTCTGGCGTAAACTTTTATTTTGCTGATTGTGTTGAAGATGGTCAGAAAGCATCTTAAAGTTATCATTGATCAATGTTCTCAGAGACTTGAACTCGCCCACAACCTTAACAAGACAAAAATAATTAGAAGATTGCGCCAAAAATATATGAATGTTAAGCACCAAACTGTAATGTTTAATATGTGGATAAATACTCACGTATTCTTTGAATGAATTTAGGTCTTTCCTCAAAGAAGATACTTCATCATTTTTGGAATCTGCCAGCTAATTGTGATGCAAAACATTCTGTCCAAATTCGGATACACAAACAGGAGGAATCTTGGATTGATACTCTGTATTTGAGGGATGAATTTCGTGTTCCTTGCGCTTTTTATGGGGCGGTGATGAAGATGGACCAACACTTGCAACATGTTTCTTCTTACATTGAAGATCACGTATAAGAGAAAAGTCATTTGAATCCTCTCCCAACTTGTCTAATGAGCAGGAGTAGGACTGTTCTCAACATCAACGCCTACGGGAGGAATCTGAATAACGGCAAACTCTATATCGGTTGGATGGATGTCCTTGTAAATAATCTGAAAAACAAAATACAATCAACGTCTTACTACAAACATGCACATGCAGATCTAGAATCAAACTGTAATTTGTATTGAAATTAAGGCAGCACTAATGATTGGAAAATTATATGCAATTGTATGAAGAATTAATAATGAAGGCTACAACAACTATATACTGTTGTCTGCATCTGAATGCAAATGTATGCAGTATCCTGTATGCAAATGTATGCAACATCTGTATGCATTTGTATGCAAGTGTATGGAGCATATGTATGCATCTGAATGCAACTGTATACTGCCGTATGCATCTGAATGCAAATGTATGCAGTATCCTGAATGCAAATGTATGGAACATCTGTATGCATTTGTATGCAAGTGTATACTGCTGTATGCATCTGAATGCAAATGTATGCAGTATCCTGTATGCAAATGTATGCAACATCTGTATGCATTTGTATGCAAGTGTATGCAGCATCTGTATGCAAATGTATACTTCTGTATGCAAATGTATGCAGAATTAATGATTAATAAAATCTAAACTATCCATGATACAAATTGTATATTACCATGTTTGCCTTGTCATTGAACATGTCGTTCATCAGATAAGCAAAGTTTGGCTGATTTCCGGTGGTTCTCCAATTGAGTATTCTGGGGACCACGTTATCAACTCGGAGTGCAATTTTGGGATCAACATCTGAACAGAACTCATAAAACCATACTTGCATAGCTAGGGGCATCCCAGCTATCCTGTAATACTTCTTCTGAGCATCTATCTTCTTGCTAATCGATTTTGTCAGCGTTTCAAATGCTTTTAAACCCAATGATATTTAGAATAGCGCCCTCCTCTACCAAGTCAAAATGTAGCCTTGGTATGGTTGTACTGTTCTTCTCGGATGAAAAAATGAAGGTGTATATGAAATACAACAAAGCTATCTTTAAGGCATCACCATCATTGTCGGGACCCCAGTTCTTGTCAGCAAAGCATTTCATCAAATGTTTCTTCTTGACAAGATTGGCACCTCCAAAGTAAGCCTCAATAAGCCGGTTAGGAACCTTTTCACTAAACTCAAAATCAGCATCATTACCAACACATTTGAGGCCAGTCACAAGCGCAAACTCCCTTAATGTGAAATGCAATGAAGTACCATTGACGTGCATTGCAAATACATTGTTAGGAGTTCCTTCTAACTGGAGAGCCATGAAGCATCTGAAGAGTTGATGTTGGACTTCACAACGCTTCATTTGAAGGAAATTTCCAAAGCAAGTATTACCCAGTTGTTTGTATTGCTCTGGAGTAAGGTTCTCTTTTAGCTCGGAGACTATGTCAGTGTTAGTATATACACTGATATGCAGTGCAAATATTGGATGTTTTTTCACAAAAAGCTTAATTCCCTGCATTTAACAAGAATAAATACATATAAATACAACTAAATACAACACATATTTCATAGTAAATCTGAGATGAATACATATGAATACAACTAAAAACACTTAGAAGTATAAATATAACTGAATACAACGTATATTTCATAGTATATCTGACATGAATACATATGAATATACTGACATGGCTAAATACATATAAAAATAAATGCATACAACACACATGACATAAATATAATCAACATGAATACATATGATAACAAATAAATACATTGAAATTACAATAAAAACAGTGATGGGAACCTTGAAAATCCTTAAAAATACAACTATAAAAATACATCAGAATACATACACATATCTGTATCATTATTTTCTAAAAGTACAAAAATACGATGAATAACCTTTTTGAACAGAAATATTGAACAATGTTATATGTATAAATACAACTGAATACATGAATAATACAGATACATCAGAAAATTACCTTTTCTTCGACTTTATCTGAGCTTTTACTTGCTTCAACCTCCTTCCCCTTGACAAATGAAGCTTCAGAGATATGGATTTTCCTCTTTTCCGGAACGGCAAGTCTTGTTTCCTTCATTGATTTCTCGACTTGGGTTTCTTTGAAATTTTCATGTCGAGCTATTGTTCTCTTCTCCAATGCCATATTTTTGGCTAAACCTGCATCCAATTCCTCTTGAGTGATTGCAAGGAGAAAGAGGGCCCATCGAAATTGAGAATTTTAGTGGGTATACCTCTAGTAATCAACTTGCAGGGTGTATTCTCAGACATTGTGAGAATACGACTTGGGTTCTGTTGATTAGATACAATTTGGTGAGTAGAGATGTTGAGAATAAGCAAAAATGGCGAAAATAAAAAAAATACTTACCACACTAATTATAGAAACAAATCGGCATAATGTAGATGAAATTAGGGTTTACCTGAGATTGGGGAAGGAGGAAGCAACATTGTGGGTGAGGAGGATTCTGATTTTTAGCATGATTACAGGGAATTTGGAATGAAAAATAGATTGTATCAATTTAGAGAGAGAGAGAGAGGGTGAACTTGTATTGAGAATTTGTATGAAAAACGGTATCTATGAGAGAGAAAATCTGAGAATGGAGAGAGGGAAATAAAACATAGCATGTATAGTGGCTTAAGTGTAGGATATACCCAAAATTAAAAATTTTGCTATAAACCATATAGCATATCTATAGGAGGTAATTTATTTAAGTGATATTTATTTTAAATAAATAGGGGTTAACCTATTCTATAGGAAGTAAAAATTCCTATTTAAAAATGAATATGATTGGTAGGACAAATATGGTTTTATTTTTGGTTCGAGAGTTCATTTGTTGATCTTCTATGAGAAAAGGTCACGTAACTAAAATAACATTTATAATAAATGAAAAAACTAAATCTTTCGTTTGTTACATGCAATTCTAACTTCCTTTTTGTTCATAATTTTGACTTTTTTAGTACAGAATAACAAACCTTTTATTTTCTGCCTCAATATTTTCAATTCTTAATTCATTCTTTTTACTTCAAAAACTATTGTTTTAAAACCCATGATACATCTTTTCGGAAAGCAGGACCAAAAATCAAACCAAAGAAATAAATACCTCTATTTTACATTATTCAGTTTTACCAGATATCGAGTGGGAATTAAACGTATGTAACTTTTTTATTTGAAAAGTAAAGAAAAACATTGTTTTGATATGCAATTGCATATATAGTCAAACCTTTTATAACAGCTTCGTTTGTTCCAAATATTTTTGGATGTTATAGCAAATTGCTATTATAGAAAACATATACAGTCAAACATCTCTATAACAATTTCATTTGTTCCAAATATTTGGATGTTATAGCAAATTGCTGTTATAGAAAATATATACTATAGTAGAACATAAAATTTGATTCCGAAAAAAGACTTTTATAGTGAAGTGTTGTTAGATAAAGATGATGTTATAGAGAGGTCTAACTTCATAGACAATCCTACTATTTTATTTTCGTAACAATAACTTTTCTTATGATTTGCAATATTACGGTTTTTCTCTGTTGTTTATTTGTTTTGATATACTTAAAACAATATCTATCTATATTATATTAAAAGGAGAGTAGTATGCATTGTGGTTAAGCCAAGTGGCAAGCTAAAATGAAGCCACTTGGCAATTTTAGGACAACATTAATAATTAGAAATTATAAATGAAAACATAATTAATAGAAGTATTAATGAATCTTATACATAATCTAAATAGATCTTAGACAAATCTAATCTATATATTTATAATTAAATATATGTGTATATTTGTATCTATATCTATATCTATACTTATATTTATATATTGATCTACTCATAGATTTTTTTCTATATTAGCTAGAAATATGGAGTGAAAAATTAATTAAAAACTATAATAGGAAAAATAAAAATATATAAAGACGTAAATTGAGATAACCTATAACTATTTATACTTTGGAGTAAGTTAAAATATAAAATAAAACTAAAATTTACTTAAGATATTAAGGATTTATTGAGTTTAAAAATTAAATAATTTCAAGCAGCAAAATAAGATCTTACATAAAGTATACAAATTATTTATAAGGTAAGAGAAAAATTAAATAATTAACAAAAAATATTTTAATAACAAGAATAATAAATTCATATTAATACTGATAAATCGTGCAAACGAATATTTTATACGTAAATATTACTAAAACATTTAGATATAATGTGTTCGAACAATTAAGAAAATATTTTTTTATGATTATATTTGAATTAAGTTCAGTTAGTTTACATTTGAAAGCATAACATAATTTTTGAAAATATAGTCCAATTAAGAAAATAGAATGATAAAAATTATTTGAATTTGAGATGAGAAAGTTTTTAAATTTTAATCTATATTATATTAGAATGAGTGTGGTAAAAATAGATATTAAATTCAAATAGGCTAATAAAAATTCACATGACAATGTAATAATATTAGGTATTGAATAATATAAAATCAAAAATAAAGAATATAGAGAAAAAAATAAAAATTCAGATTTTTTATCATAGGAAAAAGGGTAAAACTTATTTAAATTTGAGATGAGAAAGTTTTATATTATACTAAGAAAAGTCATAATATAAGTCCACATAACTCAAGTCTAATAGTTAAAATCAAAAACTAAGGTCATGACAAAAAATAAATTAGAGATAATGTAAGGACATTTATAAATCATAAGTTTAGTAAATAAATTACAATAAATATACAATTCTTAAGAATATTATTAAATTTTTAATAATTTAAAATTTTCGAGAAATATTTTTAAAACAAAATAAATATTTATTTTATAATTAAAAAAATTATATATTTATCTTATATTATTAAAGAAAAGTAGTTGATAATGATATTAAATAAAGTTACAAGTTAATGAAAAGCCACATAAAATGTAATAAGACTATATATTAGATTAAAAAATCGTAAAATTATGTTAAATTATTAGAAATTTTTGAATTTGAGATTCTCGTAAAGATAAGGCCAGCCAATTGAACCCAATTCCATTTTTTAAACAGTTAAATAGCAAGAAAGCAGTCTAACACATGATTTAATAATACTAAGTAGCAGGTAATATCAATAAAATGCAGAAGTACAACCTAACACAACCCTAACCGGGGGTGTCACAAGTCACGAGCATCTAACAACACTGAATACTCCAAAGTAACTACAAAATTTAGTACTGAACTAAGGACATAAAGGAAAAGAGACAGGGAGGAGCTCCGGGCTGCGAACGCCAATAGCTACCTAAAAACTCCTCGGATCCGCCTGAAACTGGAATGATCAGCACTCGGGAGTGGGATCAGCTACGCCTGAATCTACACATAGGGTACATGGAGTAAAGTGAGTACTCCAACTCAGTGAGTAACAAATATAAATAAAGACTGAAGGGAAGAAAATACGTAAGGCACAAGACATTCTATAATGAAGCAGTTAAACCATTTGAAAACATTAAACCAATGAAAACGATGAGTAAAATCCTCTTTCAATAAATAAGCAGGTAATTGACGGTAAATTATAAAAAGTAAACACATAAAGGCTCGCCCCTCGGACACAGTATCAACAAATCCGCCCCTCGGGCAACATCTTATAACAGTACCAGCCCCTCGGGCAATCACATAGAACAATACCAGCCCCTCGGGCTCAATCTCACATCACAATGGGTACCCGCACTCACTGGGGGTTTGCAGACTCTTGGAGGGGCCCCTTACGGCCCAAACGCAATATCAAGCCACCTCATGGAATCATCACTAGGCCATCGGCCTCATATCAATCAAGCCACCTCGTGACGTACATATCTCAAACCCTCGGCCTCATAATCAGTATCAAAAGTTTCCTCACAATATAGGCCCTCGGCCTTACTCAGTCAAAATCCTCACAATCTACTCGGGCAATAGTAAAACAATATTTCTCAGCCCAAACATCATTTAAAATATCATTTAAGTATTAAAACTAAGTAAACTTGGCTGAGTATGAAAACAATGGAAAATAACATAATTGAGTTCAAGTATAAAGTCAAAACAGTGAGAAAATACCAAGTAAAAATCCCCGAAGGATTCAAATAGTTGGTACGAAGCCCAAATATGGCATCAGCCAAAATAATGATGATAGCAAATAGATTTCAATCAAATACGCGATAAAACTATCAGTCGGGACGGACTAGGTCACAATCCCCAATAGTGCACGACCCCATGCTCATTATCAAGCGTGTGCTAGCACTACGATGTGCAATCCGAGATTTCAAACCCTCAGAACATCATTTACAATCATTACTCACCTCGAACCGGTCAAATCTCTAGCTCACGACGCCTTTATCCCTCGAATAAGCCTCCACTCGCGTCGAATATATCCAAAATCAGAACGAGGACATCAAAATAGGCTAAGGGAACGAAGCCCAAGCGAAAATAATCAAAATACTACACAAATTCCGAAATTACCAAAACCCGACCCTCGGGCCCATATCTCAGAATTCGATAATTTTTACATCAATAGGTTCCTTATCTCCCCACGAGTTCATACATATCAAAAGTTCTCAAATCCGATCCCAAATGGTCCTTCAAATCCTCAATTAAAGGCCTAAGTTTCCAAGCCCTAGTTTCCCCAATTTTCACCCTAAATTTCCATGATTTCTGACTGTTACGACCCAAAAATCCCTCCGAAGGAGTCATGATGGCACCTAGTCTCTAAACTAGGTAAGCCTAACATTAACTGAAATAACATTGATATTTGCCAACTTTAAATTCAATAACTCTTAACAATTTATAATTCTTAAAACCGGTGGTACAAGTCACAAGCCTTTCTAAGAGTAGTTATACAAAATAAAAACATCACTGTTCCGAAACAAAGGGAACAAATGGAAATAAGTGCAATTGAAGGTGACTCTGAGGACTGCGAACGTTGTAGCAGGTTTACCTTGAGTCTACACTGCAACGAATAGCTACTATCGATGAAATACCTGGGTCTGTACACAAAAATGTACAGAAGTGTAATATAAGCACAACCGACCCCATGTGCTGGTAAGTGCCTAGCCTAACCTCGGAGAAGTAGTGACGAGGCTAGGACCAGACTACCAAATAAACCTGTGCAGTATAGCGTACAAAAATAATAGGAAGCAGATAACAATGATGGCAACAATGATCAACCAGTGATATAAATAGCAGGCAACAAGAACACCATAAATGTTTCTCAACAAATAATAAATACAAGTGCAATCAATTAATCAAGTCCTGCAAATATAAATCTTTCGCCTATAAATCCTTCAAGTAATAATCTCTAAGATAATATGCTTTTCAATAAATATATTTCGAATATATTTCCTTCAAATAAGTATCTTTCAAATAAGCATCTTTCGAATATAATTCTTTCGAGTAAATGTCACCTTATGACGCCTTATTTCATAATCATAAATAATATAGGTCTCAGCCCACTTTCATATTTTCATGGCACCTCGTGCCCACATATTTCTTTCTCATATTGCACAACAATATTCTCATATTACTCAGTTCATAGGTTCCATAACCCAATACAATTAAGAATGTTCAAGGAGCCTCATTCACTTAACATAAAGTAGAGTACAACTCCCAACCCAGATAGGAAATCAACGAGAAAAGATGAAGTTATTTTTAGAAATCATTTGATAAAGAAAATACCCTTTTCGATTAAGGTACAATATCGAATGAATTATTACCTTTAATAAGAGAAATCAATAAATCAAAACATAGAAGAAATTCCTTTTTAAGTAAAGTACAATCTTAAACGGTTTAAGGAAAATTTAGTTGAGAAATCAATTGAGTTAAAAATGTAACAATTGTTGAAATTTGAAGTATTGAACGTATAAAAAAATAAGGCGAGGTATTGTAAACACTATGGATTCCAACACAAAGGATCACAACAGTAAAGAGATCTAAACAGTTAATACACTTGAAATGTTAATAACAAATAAACACAACAAACAGAAAGTGCACGACATATACACTTGAAATGTTAATAACAAATAAACACAACAAACAGAAAGTGCACGACATCACCCTTCGTGCTTTTACTCTCGTTCTCACCATGCACGACATCACCCTTCGTGCTTTACACTCTTCCTTACCATGCACTACATCACCCTTCGTGCTTTACACTCTTCCTCACCCAAGCAACATTCACAAAATAATCCAGGCAAGGAAGTCAATAATATCAGGTATTAACAGGAAACTAATAAAGGAATGTAAGGAAAGCCATAATTCAATTATCAACAAGGATTAGAAAAATCAAGGACAAGTGCACGGCATCACCCTTCGTGCTTTTACTCTCGTCCTCACTATAAGAATCAATATAAACTGCACGGAACTATACATCGTGCGGCACGTCATCACCCTTCGTGCTTTATTACTCTTTCATCACCATATGAATAATGTAAATGTGCACAGCATCACCCTTCGTACTTTATCACTTTTCCTCACCCAAGCAACAATCACAAAGCAATTTGGGCAAGGGAAAATAAAAAATATCACAATAAAACCCCGCAAGGGAAACAATATCATGAATAATAACGTCCCGGCAAGGAAGAGAATATCAAAGCAACAACATCCCGGCAAGGGAGATAATATCATCAACCTCTTCTCTTTTTCACATTTACTTTACAACTCGATTCACAATTTGAGCCAATGCTCTATAATGTTCAACAATTCAATTCTCAACTTGAGCCAATGCTCTATAATGTTCAACAATTCTATTCTTAACTAGAGCCAATGCTCTACAGTGTTCAACATTTCTATTCTTAACTAGAGCCAATACTCTACAATGTTCAACAATTCAATTCTCAACTTGAGTCAATGCTCTACAATGTTCAACAATTAAATTCTCAACTTGAGCCAACGCTCTACCATATTCAATTAACAATAATACTTTCACAAGTCATATTCCTCAATAGAAATTATCATATAGAGCATATACAATACGAAACGGAGTCAAATTAATCAAAGTATAAGACTCACGGGCATGCTTGACACCAACGTATAGATACTCGTCACCATGCATATACGTCGTACTCAACAAATAACACATAAAAAATAGGACACAACTCCTAATCCCTCAAGCTAAGGTTACACCAAACACTTACCTCGCTTTGCAACCAATTCAAAATTCTAACAAGCCTTTGCCTCGCGAATTCGTGCCCGAAATTCTCAAATCTAGTCATAAACAATTCGATTCAGTCAACAAAAATTATAGAAATTAATTCGATATGAAATTCTACATTTTTCATTAAAAATCCGAAATTGCACTAAAAATTCGCCCGTGGGTCCCACGTCTCGGAACCCGACAAAAATTATGGAATATGAAATCTCATCCAACCACGAGTCCAACCATACCAATTTTACTAAAATCCGACATCAACTCGACCCTCAAATCTTCAAATTAAACCAAGAGGGTTTTCAAGATTTTCCCAACTAAAATCACCAATTAAACGCCAAAACTAGTAATAGATTCGGGTAATCTAACCAAAATTAAATTAAGAACACTTACCCCATTATTTTCTCTGAAAATCTCCCGAAAATCGCCTCTCCCCGAGCTCCAATTTGGTAAAAATGGAAAATGGGATTCGTCCCATTTCCAGAACTTAACATTATGTCTGGTACTGTTCACACTGTTCACGACTGTTCACGGGGTATTGTACACGGTACAGTTCATGGGGTACTGTACACGACACTGTTCACGGGGTACTGTTCACATGCTGTAAAAGAAAATTCAGCAGCCTTTTTATATCCGTTAACCTTCTGAAATCCACCCGAGGCCCTCGGGACCTCAACAAAATACATCAATAAGTCCTAAAACATAATACAGACTTAGTCGAAATCTCAAATCACATCAAATAATGCTAAAACCGTGAATCACACCCCCATTCAAGCCTAATGAAACTAAGAACGTCCAACTTCTATATTCGATGCAAAAACCTATCAAGTCAAGTCCGATTGACTTCAAATTTTGCACATAAGTCATAAATGACATAACAAAGCTATGAAAAATTTTTAGAACTAGATTCCGACCCCGATATCAAAAGTCAACTCTCCGGTCAAACCTAAAAAATTTTAACCTTAGATTTCTAGATTCTGTTAAATGGCGATAATTTAATCTAGGGACCTCCAAATTCGATTTCGGGCATATGACCAAGTCCCAAATCACAATACGGAACTACCAGAATGGTCAAAACTTTTATCCGGGTTCGTTTCCTCAAAATGTTGACCGAAGTCAACTTAGTTGAGTTTTAAAGCTCTAGTTCACAATTTAATCCATTTTTCACATAAAAACCTTCCGAAAAATTATACGGACTGCGCACACAAGTCAAGGAATTATTGATACCTCTTTTCAAGGTCTTAAAAATACCGAGATGATTATTTAATTTAAAGATGACATTTTGGGTCATCACACTAGCTCTAATCCATGTAATAATAGCATAGGAACGAGTTTTAAGTCCAAATTCCTTATCTCAATGAAGTTCCATTGAAATCCCTCTTTCAAATCGCCTAAAAAGCTCCTAAGCCGAGATAAAAATGGTGAAATTAGCTAAAATTCGCGAAGACCATAATTTATACTTTCTGCCCAGACATTTTCGCACTGCGGCTATATTTCCGCTTCTGTAGTCCTCACTTAAACTTCCCTTTCCGCATCTGCGATCAACTTTCTGCATCTGCGCCATCGCAGATGCGGTATTCCAACTGCTTCTGCGGTTCCTGACAATTTCTCCAAAATCTGCTTCTGCGGCCAACCTTCCTCTTATGCGGCGCCGCACCTGCGGTCCCCAATCCGCAGGGGCAAAAATACCAGAAGCAGCAAATTTCAGTAGCTGCAACAAATTTTGAACTTCTCCGTTAACCATCCGAAATCGCCCCGAGGCCCCCGGGACCTCAACCAAAAGCACAAACCCCAATACCTTATCCAAGCTTGTTCCAATCTTCAAAATACCTCAAACAATATAAAATCAACCAAAACACATCGGATTCAAGACTAACATTTTAAAATCTTCCTAATTCCGCTTTTGATAAAAAATCCCAACCAAACCACGTCTGAATGACCTAAAATTTTGCACGCACATCCAAAATGACACGACGGAACTATTGCAACTCTCGAAATTCCATTCCGACCCCTATATCAAAATCTCGCCTACCAACCGGAAATCGCCAAAATATCAACTTTGCGAATTCAAGCCTAAATCTACTCCGAACCTCCAAAACTCATTCCGATCACGCTCCTAAGTCACACATCACCTCTCGAAGCTAACCGAACAATCAGAACTCACACCCGAGCCCTCTAACACATAAGTCAACATTTGGTTGACTTTTCCAACTTAAGCTTTCTCAAAAGAGACTAAGTGTCTCAAACCTTACCGAGATCATTCCGATCCGATCAATCCGATACCACATAACATAGATAAACAAAGAATAAAGAAGCAGAAATAGGAAAAAAGGGGCGGTAACTCATGAGACGACTGGTCGGGTTGTCACATTAAATTATTAGAAATTAAAAGAAAAGACTATTTGAATTTGAGATTAGAAAGTTCTTAAAACTATGAAATGCTCAAATTATGGATAATACCATGAAATTGAAGTCTTACTTATGAAAAATAAAACAATAATAAAAAATCAAAATTTTAAATTACAAAATAAATTTCTAATATAGGTAATTTTACAAAAATTAAATTTGTATCTTAAAACTAAAAAAGAAAGAAAATTTATGTAAAGAAATAAAATGACAGTGAAAATATTATTACAACATTTAGATATAATATGTTCAAACAATTAAGAAAATATTTTTCTATGATTAATATTTGAATCGAGTGCAGTTAGTTTAAGTTTGAATGCATAACATAATTTTTTAAAAATACAGTCCATTTTAGAAAATATAATGATAAGAATTATTTGAATTTGAGATGAGATTATTTTTTTGTTTTTTAAAATATTACGTAAAGAACTAAAATGACAGTAAGAATATTACTACAATACTTAGAAATAATGTGTTCAAACAATTAATTTTTTTTCCTATGATTAAATAAAATTTTAAAAATACAAAATAAATTTCTATTATTGGTAATCTTACTAATGAAAATTAAAAAATTGTATCTTATAGCTAAAAAAGAAAGAAAATTTAGCTGCATCTAATACAAAATTAATTATAAGAGAACTCAATACATTTGGAACATGATAATCAAATAACTTATGTATTAATATTTTAGACTAATTAAAAGTTACAATTTAAAACAAAATATGACATTATTTTGGCTCTAGATAAAACATTAATATAAAAAGTAATTAACATTTGTAGTAGGGAAGAGAATGTACATAAAAAAAATAGAGGTAGTGTGAGGATACTTACACTTTAAATTAATTTAAAAATAGTTAAAATAAAATAATTAAATTATATTTAAAAATATTACTAATAAATTTAAATAACTAAAATATTATGATTAAATATTAAATAATACAATAACTATAAGAAAAGAACAAAAAAAAGAATTTATGTAAAAGTGATGTGATGAATAAGATATATTTGACTTCCAGCTAAAAATAAAGTGATAATAAGAATTTTGTTAAGATAATATTATTTAATGTGCTCGAAAAAGATAGATCACAATATGGCATGTTTATTATTCTTTAATATCGACAGCAAAACGAAATACAAGTATCAAAATCAAGGGGTTAGGTTGCTACAAATATATATTAAAAAAATTGGTTGTTCACTACGAGATTTGAACAATAATTTCATATCATATTTCATAATTAAATTCTCATGTTATATAATTTTTATCTGAGAGATTTAGATTTTAAAGTTATTTGTACATGATTCAAACAACCTACATTGCAATTTGAAATAATTTGTCTGTACATCGCGCATGTACTAATACTAATTTTATCTTACTTACATTAATTGATCCAAATAACTACAATCAATTGTGTATTTACAGAGTTGTTAGGATTTGGAACTTGGAAGTTGTATTTGTTATACGGCTTACTCAACAATATGCAATTATAGACTATAATGATTGGACAATACACAATAGAGTAGAGCTGTCAATATGGGCCGGGCCGGGCTAGCCCAGCTCAACCCACGTGGACTTTAGCAATTGACGGATTGGGCTGAGCTAGCCCACCATTTTGATGGTCCTTATAATGATTAGCCCACCCCAACCATATGTGGGCCGCGGACCCCTACAGGCCGGCCCATCATTTTTTAAAATATAATTTTATATTTTTTCTTTAAGTTCTGACCTAAAAAAAATGATTATTTAAAAGTTAAAAAATATCTTATTGGAAATAATTCACAAAACTTAATAACTTTTTATATTGTTCCAATATATCACAATAAATACTAAAAAATAAAAGACAGGATTATATTTCATTCACTAAAAGTCAAAACTTAAAACAAACTATTCAAGAGAACGTTCATGATGCTTATGAGATATCCAACATATCATCTTCATCAAACACATTTGAATACGCATGTGACAAGGTTGTCTTAACATCTTCACTTTCATCTACAATTCATATGCAATATTAATTAGTTAAATATTAAAAATAATTAAATTTTAAAAACTAATAATATTTAAATTCACATAAAAAATATTACTAGTTTGAGTTCGGCAAAACCTGTGCAACCAATTTCAAGTAGTAACAAGTGTTTGGACATTTTCATAATAAATGCGACTTTTGTACTTTGTAAGAACACGCCACCAATGCTAAATGTTGATTCCGATGGTACAATGGTAATAAGAATGCTAAGTACATCACGCACCATTATTGAAAGATCGGGATATTTTATAGAATTGTCCTTCCAATACATGACAACATCATCTCTTGAAACTTCTCAAGATCAAGTTTTGGTTCCTCTTAATATAGATCCAATTCTGACTTTCCATCTCTAAAGACAGTATACTTTTTATTTTTTATATATTTTAAATAAATATTTTATTAGGCCCACGGGCCGGCCCAACCCAGCCTCAGTCAAGCCTCACGAGCTACGGGCTTACTCGGACCGGGCTTAAAAACCTCGTTTTTAAACGGGCTCCAAAAATTCTAGCCCAGCCCTGCTAAATCACGGGCTGGGTTAGGCCAACGGGCCAAGCCCATATTGACGACTCTACAATAGAGGGACGAAAGTGAAAATAAGTAAGATTGGACAATAGAAGGACGAAAGTGCAAATAAGTAAGAAAAATTGGGACTAACATCTCATTTTACCTCTAAAATTTATGATTTAGAGATTGAGGCACGACAAGTTATACAAAAAATTTCTTTTCCTCTGTAACGACATCAAAATATCAAGAAAATGGTGATTATAATCTAGTACTTGCAGGTAATGGACAGTAACAAATTAATCTTTTTGATTACATATGAGTACATATGAGTTGTAGTTGCCCCTACTTTGCTTGATTTGCCTCTAGTGTCCTCCTATTTTGTTTATGGCAATATTTCATATCTTTAGCCTCTTTGGCTAATTTTTTAAAATTAGCTTATTTTGAAGAAAAAAATTAAAATTATTTTTTGTAAGAAGTAATTTGTGTTTGGCTATTTGATTTTAAAAAAACGTTTTAGCGGTAACTAGTATTTGGCCAAAATTTTAAAAAATGTGTTTAAGTATATTTTTTCTCAAAATTGATTTTCAAAAAGGTGTTTTCGGAGAGAAACTACCTTTTCTAGTTCTCACAAATTGCTTCTGCTTCTACTTAAAAATACTTTTTTTCTGAAAAAAATGTGTTCCTGCGTTTGAAAAAGCTTTGCCAAATAGGCTATCAGCGCTAGCCTAATATCGCTGAAGGTGATAAGTTTTCCAAGCATTCATTATTTTGCCTCATATGAATTGCTAGTGATTAGTGGATATATTTATTAGACTTGAAGTGACATAAATGGTGACTGGTTAACATACAAAAGAACTCTTTGATGGCAGGCTTTAAGTTGACTGCGCTTTTGTTTCTCAAACTAGTTAGATAAAATAATATACAGTCAAACTTTTTTATAATAATCTCGTTTGTTCGAATATTTTTTTTAATGTTATAAAAAAATACTGTTATAAAGAACATATATTATAACATAACATAAAAATTTAACTTTTATAGTGAAGTGTTGATATATAAGAATATTGTTATAAAGAGGTATAACTGTACTAGAAAATTTAGGTTGTGTACTTATTTTAATGATTTAATCATTAAACTAATATACACCATTTTTTTTTATTATTACATATGGTATATATCACGTTTATAACACAATATAATATCTTTTGAAAAAGATATACACTCTCTATCCAAGATTGAATTTGTCTTTCCAACACTAAAAATTCTCTTCCAACACTTTGAAAAGTCAATTCCAGCTCCATCGATGATATTTTCATTTTCTTATTATCTATAAATTCCCTCATATTATTTTATAACATTAGGGAATTAGCTTGACACTACTTGTTTGATTAGTTATGGAGCTTCTTGTTTTTTCAACAAAATTGATAGTTTTCACCTGACATGGGGAATCTTCCTTCTTTATCATTTTCCTTCGTCTTCTGCGCCTCTAAGTTATTTTACAATACCCTTCATTAATAACCCAAATGTCGAAATTTTATAAAGCATGGTGAGGGTTTTTGTGTCGATGGGGCAACGTATGATTGCTAGCTTTAATTTGTTTCTTGGATTATTTTTATTCCACCGTGTACTTTATATTTCCATTTCTTTTGGATTTATATAGGTTATAGATTGGGCTTTCTTAAAGCCTGTAAAATTTTGGGAATTTGACATGGTATGACAACGTACACATAATTAACAGAAAAAAACTGATAAAATAGCATGGACTAGCCAGTTTTCAGACTGGTAATTGAAAAATAGCCAGCGTTTGTAAAGTCATTCAAAAATAGCCACTATTTTGCTGCAACATGGAAAGTTTCAGCATAATATACTGGAGATTGGTGCACCTGTATATGAACTTCCAGCATATTATGCTGGAACTCCAACATATGAAAAGTTCCAGCATAATATATTGGAGATTGGAGCACCTGTGTATGAACTTCCAGCATATTATGCTGGACCAATATATTATACTGGAACTCCAATATACTATGCTGGAAGTCCAGTACATTATACTGGAGCTCCAATATAATATACTGGAATATTTTCGGATTTTGAACAGTATTTTCGTTCAGATTTATCTTTATACGAAAAGTGGCTAAAATTCGATTACTTTTGAAACTATGGCTTTTTTCAATTACGACTTGTAAATCTGGCTATTTTTGAATTTCTCCCAAAAAAACTCTAGTTATAAGTATTGACATTATATAGCAAATAAATGTATATCAAAAAATTATTTTCCTTCTTTGTATATTAAAATATATATCAAAATTTTATTTTCCTTCTTTGAATATCTCATTATACATCACATAGTTATTATGGATATACACAAATATATGTGCTAGATATATATTAATACACAAGATGAAAATTAGAATACTTTTTGTTAATTAAAAAAATGTATTTACGTTATAATATAAGATCAAACACATATATGTTTATATTTACGTATAAATCTACTCATTTCCGATGTTCTATCAAGAAATTTTGCCCGTAGCAGCAATACGAATATAAAAACTCTCTTGAATATATATATATATATATATATATATATATATATATATATATATATATATATATATATATATATATATATATATATATATATATATATATATATATATAGCCTTTTTTCAATGTGTTTCTGAATTAAAAATTAAAAAAAAAATTAAAAAGCAAGAAGAATTAAGATGGGTGCAAAGTGGAAAGAAAAAAGGAATTTAAATAAAGGCTAAGGTGGTTGCGGTGATGGTTCCAAAAAAAAAAAGAGAAAGGGGCTACAGGGGGAGAAAATAAATAGGAAAGTAGGTTTTTTAGGGGATTAACTAAGTAATGAAACTCTTTTTTTAGGTTATCTTTGTCAAATGTAATCTAAGGTCAAATATTTACCGATTTCTATTATGTGTTGTCGCCTAGTGTCTATTTTCCTAAAATGTTATAAATGTATATGAGTCTTTAAGGTGTAGAAAAAAATAGACTTAATTAGTTGGCCACTTTTTAGCCATGTTATTAGGGCTTGACCACCTTTTACATTGTAAATGGCAAAGTGGCCTCTAACATGATTAAACTGGCGTTTTCTCCCCCAACTAATAGCCTGTTTGGCCAAGCTTCTTTTTGGTCAAAAGTGTTTTTTTTGGCCAAAAACATTTTTGACCAAAAATTGAGGTGTTTGACCAAGCTTTTGGAAGGAAAAAAATGCTTTTGAGGAGAAGCAGAAGCAGTTTTGGAGAAGCAGAAAAAAGTAGCTTCTCTCCAAAAGCATTTTTTTGAGAAGCACTTTTGAGAAAAATACACTTAAAATCACTTTTTTAAAGCTTGGCCAAACACTAATTGCTGCTTAGAAGTGCTTTTCAAACTAATTAGCCAAACACAAACTGCTTCTCACCAAAAGTACTTTTGAAAAAAACACTTTTGAAAAAAGCACTTCTCAAAATAAGCTGATTTTTGTAGCTTGGCCAAACGGGCTATAAATCACGGAACACAACTCCAGTAATCGATACTGAATTTTAAAGTTTTGATAAGTGAATCCCTAGTAAGCTATGCTGGATTCAACGATTTGCTGAATTTTCAAACCCACAAATGATTCATAATTATTTGAACTTTTATTTAAATCCAGGAACGATTCCTGATTTTTGAACCTAAATTCCATGAGCAATTCCTGATTTTTGAATTCACATTGTACTTTAATAAGTTTGAACCTTTACTATTGCAAAATCCAAATCTAGGATAAATTACTGGTTTTTGAATTTTTACTAGTACAAAATCCACGAAAATCCATGAAAGATACTTGGTTTTTGGATTCATATTATATTTCAGTAATTGTTAACCTTTAAAACAAAATCTAGGATAAGTTACTAGTTTTTGAACCTTTAATTAGGGGGAATTTGCAGTCGTGCCCTATATTTGTGCCACCTTTTAACCTGTACTCTGTTTTTAAAAATTATTGTGTAACAACCTGGCCGGCCGTTTTGAGAATTATAGCCCCATTCTCCCATTTACTGCTCATTTTGTGCTTTATAGATGTTATGTGACTTTCCGGTTAGTTAGTTCGGGTCCGGAGAGATTCCAGAATGAATAGAGACACTTAATCTCAAGGTTGAAAACTTAAGTTGAAATAGTTTACCGAATGTTGACTTACGTGTAAACGACTCCAAAATGGAGTTTTGATGGTTCTGTTAACTCCGTTGAGTGATTTTAGACTTAGGAGCGTGTCCAGATTGTGATTTTGGAGGTCTGTAGTGGAATTAGGCTTGAAATGGCGAAATGTGAAAATTTGAAAGTTTGATCGATAGTGGACTTTGTGGATACCGAGCTCGGATTGGAGTTCCGGGAGTTGGAGTAGGTTCGTAGTGTCGTTTTTGACTTGTGTGCAAAATTTAGGGTCAATCAGACATGATTTGATAGGTTTCGACGTTGTTTGTAGAAGTTGAAATTTCTTAGTTTCAATAGGCTTAAATTGGAATACGATTCGTGTTTTTGATGTTGTTTGAGGTGATTTAAGGGCTCGACTAAGTTTGTATCGTGTTTTAGGACTTATTGGTATGTTTGGTTAAGGTCCCGGGGGCCTCCGGTTGATTTCGGATGGTTAATGGATCGAAAATGGGATTTAGTGCATTGCTGAAGCTGGGACTCTTCTGGTGTGATCACACCTGTGAGGGATTGGCGCAACTGTAACGCCGCAAATGCGGCTTGATTTGCGCAGGTGTGGAACTGGGCTGGGCTGGGCTGGTGCAGGGCACATGTTCGAAGGGGTAACCGCATCTGCGAGCCCACATGTGAGCAAGGCTCCGCAGATGCAGAGTTGAAGGGCGTGGTCTGTTTCCACATAAATGGATTGTGAGCCGCAGAAGCGCCTCCGCAGGTGCGGAACCTGGAGGGCAGATGCATGCCTCGAAGATTTAGGTGATTTCCGCATAAGCGGACGACTTTACCACAAAAGCGGTTCCGCAGATGCGTTATTTGGCCGCAGGTGCGAAAAAGCATGGGCAGTGTTTTATAAACGAGGGTTCTGAGATTTTTCACCATTTTAAACATTTCAAGCTCGGGATTTGGAGATTCTTGAGAGGACTTTGGGGGGATTTCTTGAGGTAAATCACTTGTGGTCTAATTTATTCAATAATTGTGTTTCTCCATTGATTTTTCCACCTAGTTTGTGTATATTTGAGGTGGAATTTGGGAGTTTGAGGCTAGGGATTTGGAGATGTCACGACCCTAGTTCGCCCTCCGTGAACCATCGTGACGACACCTAGTCTCTACGACTAGGTAAGCCTAACAATGCGGAAAAATAAACAAAATTGCGAAACAAATAATTAAAAACCAAAATAGTAAAATAAAATAGCATTTAAGATGCCGCTCGACATATTCTAAAAACTCTCGAAACTAATAACATTTCCCAAAACCCGGAATCTCATAAAACACAAGCTTTTGAATGTCTACAAGTGTCTAACTCCAGAATATCTAACAAAGAAAAGAAATACAGAAGGGCTAATACTTAAAAGGAGAGTAGAAAGGGACTCTTCGGTATGCGAATGCGGCAGACATACCTTGGGGTCTCTACAAGCGCCTCGTCTCAAGCGTGATAAGTCTGAGTGGAAGTACCTGAATCTGCACATGAAAAACATGCACATAAAGGGCATGAGTACACCACAATGATACTCAGTAAGTGCCAAGCCTAACCTCGATCGGGTAGTGACGAGGAAGGTCAGGGCTCTACTGAGGTTAAATAGAAGATAAGGTTTAACAATGTAGAAAAAAAACAGTATAAATAAGTACAATAGTTAAAGTAACACAAGATATAAAGGACAACAACAGCTACTACAGAGGCAAAGTAAACACAGAAAGAAAAATACCGCTCACCACAAAGATAACAACCGAGGATCTCCTAGGATACCGTCCTGTAGTCCCAAATATAAATATCTAGTGGATCTCCCAGGATACCGTCACGTAGTCCAACTCACAATGCGAGGGGTTCTCCCGGAATACCGATCCGTAGTCCCAAATGTAAATACTCAGTACAGGAGGAATCTACCGGGTGTAGTCCCGTAGTTCCAATGTAAATATGCAGGGGGATCTCCCAGAATACCGTTCCGTAGTTCCAAAGTAAAATATAGGGGGATCTCCCGGGATACCGTCCTGTAGTCCCAAAGTAAACACACAGCAACAACAAGGAGAGTACAAAGTTCAATTCAAGTTCTATACCAAGGTAAAACAGGTATTTCTAACCTAGCATGCTGCACGTAATCCAAATAAGACAGTTTGAGCAAGTAAGACAATTAAGTCAATTAGACATGCTTTCCTAAGCTAACAACATGCTTAAATTGCAAGTAGTATAAACATGAAAAGAAACATACTAGAAATTACTTAATGAAAACTGGATTTTCAACAATTAGCACAAGTACGCATTCGTTACCTCACGTACAAGGTATTTCAATTATCAATAATACCAAATCCTAAGGAGAGTTTCCCCCACACAAGGTTAGGCAAGCCACTTGCCTCGAACCGACTCAAAATCAACCCGAAACCATGTTCTTACCATGAATACTCGACTCCAAATGGCCCAAATCTATTCAATTCAATTTCATAATGTAAATAACACTTCAAGTAACTGATTCTACAAACAAATTCTAAGCTAATACGCGAAATTAGGTAAAATGACCAAAATTCCCCTCGGGCACACATCTCGGAATCTGGTAAAATTTATCTTTTTAGAATCCTCATACTCTCACAAGTCTATACATATCAAGAACACTGGAATCGGAGTTCAATTGGCCCCTCAAATATCCATTTTAAGGTCTCTTAATCTCAAGCCCTAATTACCCATTTTGCACTGATTTTCCCTAATTTTCACCACTAATTAGACCTTTAATCACATATAAATGAGTTATGAAGTCAAGAATATTACCTCCAAGTGATTTCCCTTTGGTTTCCTCAAAAATCTCCCTTAAAAGCTTCAATCCCGTTAAAAATGGTGGAAAAATGAAGAAGGATCGCGGATTGGCTATTTAAATACTGCCCAGACATTTCTTCTTCGCGAACGCGGAAGGACCCTCGCGTTCACGAAGTACAACTTTGCTTAGGTCTAGCTTCCTTCATCACGAACGCGATTCCCAGGTCGTAAACATGATGCAACATCTCCTCCAGCTTCGCGAACGCGGGAGAACCTTCGCGAACGTGAAGAATTAAAGCTCCCCCAGCCCCAGCTCCTCTCCGCGAACGCGAGACCCTACTCTGCAACATCTGTTACAATTTTTTTGCAATTCCAACAAGTTCCAAAATGACCCGTTGATCATCCGAAACACACCCGAGGCCCCCGGGACCTCAACCAAACATTCTAACCAATCCTAAAACATCATTCAAACTTTTTCCAATCTTCGGAACGCTCAAAACAACATCAAAACACCAATTTTACATTGGATTCAAGCCTAAGAGTTTCAAAAACTCTCAAATTACGCTTTCGATCAAAAAGTCTATCAAACCTCGTCCGAATGTTCTGAAATTTTGCAAGCACGTCACATTCAACACTACAGAGCTACTCCAACTTCCGAAATCCCATTCCGACCCCGATATCAAAATCTCACTACCGAATCGGAAACTTCAAAATTTCAACTTTCGGCATTTCAAGCCTAACTTAGCTACGGACCTCCAAAACACAATCCGAATGCGCCCCTAAGCCCAAAATCACCCAACGGAGCTAACAGAACCAACAGAATTCTATTATGAGTCCGTCTTCACACTGCTCCGACTAAAGTCCAATATCTGAAACTTAAACTCTCATTTAGGGACTAAGTGTCTCAAAACTCTCCGAAATTCAAAACTAAACATTCCGACAAATCAAAATAGCGGAAATAAATACGGGGAAAATAGTTAATAGGGGATCAGGGCATTAATTCTTAAAACGACCCGCTAGGTCGTTACATGAGAGTTTGATTTGGGGATTTGGGTGGCGATTTGGAGTTGAATTTTGGTAAATTTGGTATGGTTGGACTCGTGACTGAATGGGCTTTCAGATTTTATGAATTTTACCGGATTTCGAGACGTAGTCCCGGAGGTCGTGTTTTGAGTTGACTTTTTGACTTTTGATTAAGAGTTTAGTATTTTCTTATGGAATTGATTCATTTAGCCCATTTTGATTATATCGAACTATTTGTGACTCGATTCGAGGCATTCATAGGCCGTTTCGCGAGGCAAGGGTGTATTGGAGTAAAGATTTGCACGACTTGAGGTAAGTAACAGTTCTAAAGGGTATAATACCCCGTACTATGTATCTTCTTATTGGTGTTGAGGTGACACACATGGTAGGTGACGGGCATGTGGGCGTGCACTGTAGGAATTGTGACTTGGCCTATTTCATGGAACTGTATAGATTAATAATCTGTTGTTATCCGTAAATTCTTCATGTGATATAGAAATTGAGCTGCAAATCATGTTAGAAATCATGTTTAGGCCATATGTTGGTACTTTGATGATCCTCAGAGGTCGTGTTACATGTTGAATTATCTGCTAAATTACTGTTTTGTACTCAGCCATAGTGTTACTTGTATGTCATATCTCAGTCTCTATTGTTCTTTGTTGATACATTATTTCATTTCTATTTTGGCCAATTTTCATGATTACTAAGAGCCCGAGAGACTGGAGAGGTTGATGACTGAGTGAGGTTGAGGACCTGATGGTGAGGATATTTATGGGATCGGGCTGCACGCCGCATCTTGTTTCACTGATTTATGCCATGATTGGCTTGTTATAGCGCTTGGACTGAAGGAGCCTCTTCGGAGTCTGTACACACCTCCAGTGAGCACAAGTACCTACTGAGTGCGAGTGCTAAGTGCTGAACGACTGAGAGGAATGATTGATTATGAGGTTGGAGTAAATGGGAGGACTAAGTGAATGTTGGTCCGAGATGATGCATTTTGACTTCATTACTGTTGCACTTCAGCTGTCATATATCACCGTCTTGTAATTTCTAAGAGATAATATATTATGTTTCACTTGAACTTAACATGAATTAACTGTTTTGGCCTAAATTGTCGAACTTGAAAGCATGTCTCTCTTCATATGTTTAAGGTACTGTAATTGAACTATATCTGTGAAGCTCGTTAGTACTTTCAGTCCTTTATTTAGTCTTATTACTTACTGAGTTGGTTGTACTCACGCTACACCCTGTACTCTATATGCAGATCCAGGTATTTTCGGACACAGTGGGTGTTAATTCCTTTACACAGTTGATCGTTTGGAGATTTCAAGGTAGTTGTCCGACATTTCGCAGACCTTGTATCTCCTTCCCTATCTTTTTGCTTATTGTATTTAGTTTTATACTATCATAGACAATATTTTTCCAAACTTGTAATGTATAGATGCTCATGTGCTTTGTGAAACCCCGATTTTTGAGAACTTCCGCGTGGAGTTTTGGGTTTCTATCATGTTTATGAGAATTTTTTAATTTAAACTGATTTAACTCATTTTTTTTGTTAAAAGTGTTGGAAATACTTTGAAATGTCGGTTTGCCTAGTACCACGTTAGGTACCATCACGATATGTCAAGATTTTGGGTCGTGACATATTGATTTGGTAGCAAACTGACAAAAAATTCGTAATAATATGTCAATTATACCCCTGACAAAAGATATAAAACTTGCATCACGCATTAATCACGTGATCTGCAACCTCATTCATGAAAAAGATCTCCTAAATCACTCGGTCCCTCCTCAAAAGATCTCCTTTTTCAACCCTAGTCTAAGATCTCCTCTCCTCTCAGCAGCTTTATCAAAATACCAGAAGCTTGAACCAGATTCATATTCCCAATTCAAAATTACAAAATACATTACACTTATTGCAATTCATATTCATAATTCGAATTAGTTTGTGAAACTGATTGAGCTTCATGATATATATTTCTGCAATTATTTTCGTAATTCGTCATGCTTTTAAAGTTTTGAACTTAAAAAACAAAATCTAAATTCAATTAACACCTATAGATGTTTTCACTTATGCTTATTTACATATCACACTTTGTAACGACCCGATCAGTCGCTTTGAGAGTACTAGCCGCGATCCTCTATTTATTGTTTCCTTTGTTTCATTTTATGCTTACATGACTTGCCGGGGTTCTTGGTGTCGGGTTCGGTAGAGTTTCAGAGTGGAATGAGATGCATAGTCCCTAAGTGTGAAGTTTGAGTTGTAAGAGTTAAACGTAGTTTGACTGGTATGAACACGACTCTATAATGGAGTTTTATCGGTTCCAATAGCTCCGTATGGTGATTTTTGGTCTTAGGACCGCACCCGGATGTTGATTTGGAGGTCCGTAGGTCATTTCGATGTTATTTGGCAAAAGTTGGAAATTTAAGAATTTTTGAAAAGTTTGACCGGGAGTGAACTTTTTGATATCGAGTTCGGATTTTGATTCCGGAAGTGGAATAGGTATGCAATGTCAAAAATGTGACATGTGTGCAATATTTGAGGTCAATCGGACGTGATTTGATAAGTTCCGGCATCGATTGTAGAAGTTGGAATTTTCTTAGTTTCAATAGGCTTGAATTGGAGTACAATTCATGTTTTTATGTTATTTGATGTGATTTTAGGGCTCGACTAAGTTCGTATTATGTTTTAGGACTTGTTGGTGTAATAGGTTGAGGTCCTAGTGGCCTCGGGTGGATTCCGGGTGATTAATGGATTGAATTTGGAGTTGAGTGAATTGCTGAAGTTGGGCATCTACTGGTGTATTCGCACCTGCGGAGTCCTTATCGTAGATGTGAGCTCGCAGAAGCGAGAAATGGGGCGCAAGTGCGACCTGGAAGGGGATTGGTCAGTGGTCATAAGAGCGAAAGTATGTCCGCATATGCGCCGGGCGTCCGCAAAATCGGAAAGGGGCAGGCTGAGTTGGAGCCGCAGAAGCGCACCTGCAGATGCAGGAGACTGGCTGCAGGTGCGTGAGGTTGGGAGTATAATGTTTTCCGCTGAAGCGGATGGGAGACCGCTGAATCGGTGCCGCAGATACGGCTAAGGGGATCACAGAAGCGGTTTAGCTGGGTAGAAGGTTTAAAATTGAGGGTTTGCCATTTTCTTCATATTTTGAGAGGAGAGCTTGGATTGAGGCGAGATATTGGGGGATTTCAGAGAAAATATTTGGGTATGGATTCTTGAACCATTTTTTATTATGTTCCACCAATCTATCATTAATTTCGTCATTTAATTAAGGATTTGAATTGTAAAATTGGGGAAAAAGGTGTAAGGTTCTTAGGCCAAAATTTGAGGTTTTGATCAACTTTTGGTATCGGATTTGAGTAATTTTGGTATGGCTGAACTCGTGGTCAAACGATGTTCGAATTTTGTGACTTTTACTCGATTCAGAGACGTGGACCCCGATTGACTTTTTGGGGGCGATTTTATAATTTCTTGTTAAGGCCGTGATTTCACTATTCATATTAGTTTCTTATAGTTATATTTATAGTATGTAATTGCTTTTGGCTAGATTTCGGCCGTTCGAAGTTGGAAACTTGAGGTAAAGGCATTCTTATTGACTGATTGAGCTTGGTTTGAGGAAAGTAACTTGTCTAATCTTGTGTGGGGAAAATTACCTTAGGATTTGGTACTGTTATAAAAATTTATGATATGTGAATACCGTGCACACGAGGTGACGAGTGCGTACACGGGCTAAATGTTAAAATTTTGGTCTTTGCTAATTAGTTCCCTTTTTATGCCTTTACTGAGTTATTCTAGCACGTGTAGTAATCATGATTAGACTAAGTTCACATGTCTACATATCTCATTTTTTAATTGCTATTTGTACAACATGCTTATTTGAATTAATTGTTTTCTTGATTCCGTATTCATTCTTTAACTGTAGGATTCCTTGCTTGTATTATCGTTGTTTCATTTACTACGTGTTTACTTTTGTGATTCTTGTTGAGATGACTGTTTGGTTGTGGCACGAGGTTTCTTCCATGTAGAGTGTTGTGTGCCACAAGGTTTCTTCCGTGCGAAGTGTTATTGGCACAAGGTTTATTCCGTGCGGAGTGTTATTTGCACGAGGTTTGTTCCGTGCAGAGTGTTATTAGCACGAAGTTTCTGCCGTGCAGAGTGTTATTGGCAAGAGGTTTCTATCATGCAGGATGTTATGGTTTGCACAAGGTTTCTGCCATGCTGTTGTGAGATATTTACTTTTGGGACTACGAGGCGGTATCTCAGGAGCGCTCCTGTTGCTTTTCCTCTATTTGCTGTATTGTTGTTTTTTTGTTGCCCTTAACTTTTAAGATGTTTGCTTCTTTACGTGTTGTAATTGTCTCCATGTCTTTCTGTGATGTTGTTTTCCGTACATTCCTAATTGTTTCGTTAACTTGCCATTATTTTTATCATTTCGCCTTCTACCTTATATTCTTATATTCCAATATGGCCCTTGCCTGACCTCGTCACTACTACGAGGTTAGGCTTGGCACTTACCGGGTACTATTGTGGTGTACTCATACTTCTGCACATATTTTGTGCAGACCCAGGTGCATCCTACCAGCCCCGATATTAGGAGAGTGTGTGCTGCTGCTTGGAGACTTCAAGGTATACCTGCCAGCGTCCGCAGACCTCGGAGTCCCCCTCTATCCTTACTATGTTGTCTTTTCTTTATTCTCTTAATTGCTGATGTATAGAGGCAGTTAATACATTCCTTAGAGCTTGTGGCTTGTGACTATCGGGTTTTGGGAGATGTTTATATTCGGAGTTGTAGGTTTTACTTATACATGCCGAGCGACAGTTTTTTTATTTTTTTTTACATATACATACATATATATATTTGTTGAAGTTTAGTTGTTATTTCAGTTATTAATTCAGTTATTCTGTAGTTGTTAGGCTTACATAGTCTTAGAGACTAGGTGTAGTCACGACATCTTATGGAAGAAAATTTGGGTCTTGCATGAAGTTGTTTGACGGATATAGCATGAAGTTTTTACTTATAGATCTTCAAAAAGTTTTTAAAACTTCAAATTTAATGCATGAATGATATAGAATAAAGTTGTTTCACATTCATGTATGAAATTTTAATCAAATACAAGCTAAAAACTTCATGCTAATATAGCATAAAGTTGTTTCACGTTAAAGCTAAAACTTCATGATAATGTAGCATGAAGTTGTTTCATGTTGAAGCTAAAACTTCATGCTAATGCATGCTGAAGTTATTTAGTTCATTTGATAAAACTTCATTCTAACACATGTTGAACTTTTGTATGCAGTCTACAATATGCTGAATTTTTTTAGGTCATTTGCTAAAACTTCAGACTAAACATGCTTAAGTTTTGTCCTACAATATATAATTTTCTAATGAATTTTTGCTAATGCATGCTGAAGTTATTTAGTTCATTTGCTAAAACTTCATACCGAAACATGCTGAAGTTTTGTCCTGCAGTCTACTGTTTTGTCATGAGCTTTCTCTGAAACTTCAATCTAAATAAGCTGAAGTTTTTTAGTTCATTTGCTAAATCTTCATACCAAAACATGCTGAAGTTTTTTTTATCAATAACTAAATTGTTGTTAAAATTAAATGATCCATAACTAACTTTCAACTCTTCTAGGACAAATTTATATAACGTTTAATGTTTTTTTATATTGATTATAAATTTCACAGAAATATCCATTTCTTTATTTTATGCATTAAGATATTATTATTAAGTTTTTTATTATTTTCTGCAATTATGTTTTTCCTTCTGTTATTTTCTAAGTTTGAAGAGAATTATTATAAAATAACGCACAAAAATATTAAAACAAAAATATATAATATTTCATTAAACTACATTAACAGAAATTAAAATTACATAAAGAAATTAATTATGTCACGACCCGAAATTCTCACCATCGGGATTGTGATGGCACCTAACATTTCACTTGCTAGACAAGCCAATGTTAGAACAGTTCATCCATTTTTAACAGTTTAAATTAAATAATGAGAAAGAACTGAATAACTGGTATAATCTAAATTATAAATACGGAAGCTAAAACTGCCAAACATCTGCTACAAATCCCTGAACCTGGTGTCACAAGTGCACGAGCTACTAGAATAATACCTACAAGGGTCTAAAATAAATACAAAGTTGTCTGAATGAAAATACACAGCTAAATAAAAGGAAAGGAAGAGGACTCTTGGAGCTGCGGGTGCTGAGCAGCTGTATCTCAAGTCTCTGTACGCTGTCCCATCCGAGCTCACTGATAACCTATCACGACCCAAAATCTAACCATGATCGTGATGACGCATATCGTGTTACAAGGCAAGCCTATTTCCCAAAATATTACTGCTAATTAATTTTAAAGATTTAATAAAACAATACTAACATTTGAATTTATCATAAACTAAATCAACTCTAAATATAATTAATATAAAAATACGGAAGCTAGCCCCAAATATCGAGGTGTCACTAAGTCATGAGTGTCTAAAACTATAAACTAAGATATATAAACTATCTAACTGTCCTAAAGAAGAAATGACAAGAGGAGTAACTGTCATGACCCTAACCCCGAACCTGGTCGTGATGGCACCTCTCGTGAAGACAAGGCCAGCCGGACCAAAACAGAACATCTCATTTAAACAGTTAAATACCATAAATAGTTCTAAAATATGATATAATAACCATAATTTGCAGAAATAACGATAACAATAGTAGAAACCATCTCGACACAGCCCAAACCGGGATGTCACAAGTCATGAGCAACTAAGGATCCTGATACGAGTCTACTAGATATAATATCTGGTACTACTGTTTGAATAATATAAAAGTAATAAGATAAGGGAGGCACGAGGGCTGCGGACGCCAACAACTACCTCGTAGTCTCCGAAAACACTGCCTGGACTGGGAGGATCAACTCTCAGGAGCGGACTCTGCGATGTCTAAATTTGCACACATGGTGTACGGAGTAATGTGAGTACTCCGACTCAGTGAGTAATAAATATAAATAATGGCTGAAAGCAAGAAAATACGTAAAGTCACAAAGCAATTCTATATCAAGCAGTAAAATCACTTAAAGCAATAAATCCATGAAAAAGTCAAATGAAATTCCTTTAAACCAAGTAAAACAGGTAATTTAGCAGGTGAATAACAAGTAGAAATCTGCCCCTCGGGCATGGTAACAATCACTCAGAACAGTATCAGCCCCTCGGGCTCACTCTCAGTACAATATCAACCCCTCGGGCTCACTCTCAGTACAATATCATCCCCTCGGGCTCACTCTCAGTACAATATCAGCCCCTCGGGCTCACTCTCAAATTATGATGGGTACCCGTGCTCACTGTGGGGGTGCAGACTCTGGAGGGGCCCCTTACGGCCCAAGCTCTATATCAAGCCACCTCGTGGCATCATCTCTCGGCACTCGGCCTCACATCTCTCGGCACTCGACCTCACATCTCTCAGCACTCGGCCTCACATCACTCAAGCCACCTCGTGGCATATAAAATATCTCAGGCCCCGGCCTCATATCACGCAGCATATCCTCATATATGGCCCTCGGCCTCACTCAGTCCGAAAATCATCACAAGCCCCTCGGGCATTAGTAAAACAGTAGTTCTCAGCCCAAAACATCATTTAGAAATATTATTTAAGTTTCAAATATGAATAAAAGTGGTTGAGTTTGTAAAACAGTAAATATCAACAGGACTGAGTTCAAGTAATAAGTCAAACAGTGAGGAATTAGTGATAAAAATCCTTGGAGGGTTCAAATAGTTGGCACGAAGCCCAAATATGGCAATCAACCCAAATCATGATGACAACAAATAAGTTTCAGTCAAATATGCGGTAAAATCATCGATCGGGACGGATCAAGTCGCAATCCTCAGTAGTAAAAGACCCCACACTCGTCATCCAGCGCGTGTCTCACCTCAATATAGCATTACGATGTACAATCCGAGGTTTCAAACCCTCAGGACATCATTTACAATCATTACTCACCTCGAACTGGCTAAATCTCTAGGTCGCGACGCCTTTGCCCTTCAACTTAGCCTCCATGCGCGCCAAATCTTTCCAAAATCAGAACAACAACATCAAAATATTCTAAGGGAACAAATCCCAAGCGAAAACAATCAATAACAGGCACAAATCCCGAAATTACCAAACCCGAGCCCCTGACCCACTTCTCGAAACTCAGAAATTTTCACATCATTAGATTCCTCGTCTTCCCATGAGTTCATACATATCAACAACATCAAAATCAGAGTTCAAATGGCCCCTCAAATCCTCCATTAAAGGCTTCTGAAACTCAAGCTCTAATCCTCTATTTTTAGTCCTTTAAACCCATTAATTACAGCCTTAATTCATGAAATTCTACCATAGGAATGTGTTTTAAGTCCAAAATCCTTATCTCAACGAAGTCTCTCTGATTCCTCTCTTCAAAATCGCCCAAAGCTCCCAATTCCGAGTGGAAAAATGGATAAACCCTTCAAAAATCGCGAAGGAAGACATGTATACATTCTGCCCAGACATAACCGCATCTGCGATCCAAAATCCTCTTTTGCGGTACCGCATATGCAGTCAACACATCCACTTC
Organism: Nicotiana tabacum; assembly: GCF_000715075.1. Taxonomy (NCBI): domain Eukaryota; kingdom Viridiplantae; phylum Streptophyta; class Magnoliopsida; order Solanales; family Solanaceae; genus Nicotiana; species Nicotiana tabacum. The sequence continues at coordinate 145,585,769 of NC_134085.1, forward strand.
TGCGGAGTTCATTAAACCGGCCTAAGCCGCATCTGCAAACCTCTTCCGCATCTGTGCTTCCGCAGATGCGATCCCTTTAGACGCATCTGCGGTCCAGCTCACCTGACCCATTTCCGCTTCTGTGATGAAACACCTGCATCTGCTGCGCCACATCTGCGGTCCACAAACTGCAGATGCGGAAATACCAGAAGCAGAAAATCTGAAGCTGCAACACAAATTCCCCGCTAACCATCCGAAATCACCTCGAGGCCCCCGGGACCTCAACCAAAAGCGCAAACATGACCCAATATCTTATTCAAACTTGTTCCAATCATCAAAACACCTCAAACGACATCAAATCTACCAAATCACATCGGATTCAAGTCTAAGTTTTCAAAATCTTCCAAAATACATTTTTGATCAAAACCCCAACCAAACCACGTCCGAATGACCTGAAATTTTACACACACATCCCAAATGACACCATGAAGCTACTTCAACTCTCGGAATTTCATTCTGACCTCTATATCAAAATCTCACCTATCAACCGGAAAATGCCGAAATCTCAATTTTGCCAATTCAAGCCTAAACCTTCCACGGACTTCAAAAATGCATTCCGATCACGCTCTTAAGTTCCAAATTGCCTAACAGAGCTAACCAAAATCATAAAAATTCCAATCCGAGATCATATACAAACAAGTCAAATCCTGGTCGAACCTTTCAAATTTTAAGCTTTAAACTGAGAGTTGTTCTTCCAAATTCCTTCTGATTACTCTGAAACCCAAACCAACGATTTATATAAGTCATAACACACCACACGGGGCAAGTCATGCCTGAGAACTAGCGATCAAAGTGCAAAGCTCAAGGCCTGAATCAACTCTAGCAACTACCTTGCAGTCTTCAAAGATATCCGGCCTGAATCAACGATCGCCGCACTCTAACTCACCTAGATCTTTACATAAAGTGCATGGTATAGTATGAGTACAACCACCTCAGTAGTAACAAAAATAACTAAGGAACTGAGCGGTAGTGACGAGCTAAGATAAACAGTCCAATTATTTGTTTCACAATTTACAATAAACATCAATAAATAGATAAATTCTATAAAACCAATAAATGCCACGAAGAAGTTAACAGGTAAATGCAGCACCAGCAAAAGTAAATGCAACCTCACAACAATATCACTCCATCACTCAGCACTCAACACTCAACACTTAATACGCTCAACACTCTGCGCTCATTGGGGGTGTGTACAGACTCCGGAGGGGCTCCCAAAGCCCAAGCGCTAAGCACGAACAACTCACGTGCCATCATATTAATACCTGGATCCGCACGGTCAACTTACGTGTTACGCGGACAACTCACGCGCTATGGTATCAATACCTGGACCCGCACGATCAACTCACGTGCTACGCGGACAACTCACGCGCTATGGTATTAATATCCTCACAACCAGGCCCTCGGCCTTACTCAATCATGTACCTCACTAGCCTCACCATCATCAACAAATAAGGGGACACAACCCACATCAAGTATCACAGCATATTAGCAAATAATAGAGACTGAGGTAAATATGTACAATGATTTCTATGACTAAGTACAAATAACGTGAGCATGAATAAATCCTAAGCATGATCTCTAACTTGAAGGAAGACAAGTTCAACAACAAGTAAACACATAACCACATATAACAGCCATTAGGCCCCACGGTCTCATGGGACAGACCAAGTCTCAATCCCTTGCGGTGCACACCCACACGCCCGTCACCTAGCATGGGTATCACTTCCAAACAGTCACACGATATCAAATTCTCCGGGTTTATGCCCTCAAAGCCAGAGTTAAAACTGTTACTTACCTCATCCACGTAAAATCCTACTCCGGGATGCCCTCGTCCCTCGATTCGGTCTCCAAAAGCTCCGAATCTATCCAAAATATTGAATAACACATCCTAATTAGTCTAGGTGGATAATTTCATAATCTCAGGACAAGTCAAAAATCAAAGTTAATCCCCGGTCCAATTAATAACTAATTTGTACACAAACGAGGTCAATAGTGGTAATTCGAAAAGTATCGTAACAGTAGCTTTAGATGAACTTCTACCATGAATTATACCCTATAATTATTTCACTTTATTATTGAATCATCATTACTTGAAATCACTATACCATAATCGATTCTTATATTTCACATACTGTAGCAGTGTAATGTAACGAAATAATTGAGGCCTTGTTTACAAACCTTCAATATTATAACAAATATTTAGAGACTCAATCATTACTTCATCATTGTCGCATCGTCATTATTAGCTTACATCGAAGAAAGAATAGAAATTTGAATCAGTATACATTCTATAGCAGTGACTTTCAATACTACTAATCATTAGCTCCTTACTATGCTATTATTATTATACCATCATTATAAGAATATAAATTATAACCCTACTACTCAACTTCATTAATATAATCTATGTTATTGCATGGGTTAGATGTATTACCCGTATGTTTATCCACAAAATTCCACACAGAGTTTGGCTTAGATTTTCCCACCGATGTGCCGTCACAGTGCCTTATTTGTTCTTCCCTATATTCTGATATCTTCTAATGGAACAAGGAATCAAAATTTTCCCTATTTAAAATTGTAAGTCCTAAAACATGTTGTGCATCAGATGTGGGTTTTGAGCCCACTATTTTATTCATAACCTATTTTTATTATCATACTCGTAAAGTAGGCCCACTATCTATTTATATAATATAGTACCTTATGTATATACACGTAATAAAGCCCAATTTCCAACTTCCGCCAATTCAAGCCTAATTCTGCCACGGACCTCCAAATTACATTTTAGACACACTCCTAAGTCTAAAATAATCTAACGAAGCTAATCGAATCATAAAAATCCAAATCCAGATTCGTTTACTTATAAGTCAACTTCTAGTTGACTTTTCTAACTTAGCTTTCTAAATGAGAGATCATTTCACTCCAAAACTACTCCGAACCCAAACCTACCAACTCGATACAACTCAACACAGCTGAACAATATATAAAGAAGCATAAATGGGGGAAACAGGGCTATAACTCTCAGAACAAATGACCGGGTCGTTACATAACTACTGCTGGGGCCGACTCCAAAATCTGCACAAGAAGTGCAGAGTGTAGTATGAGTACAACCGACACCATGTACCTTGTAAGTATCAAACCTAACCTCGGCAAAGTAGTGATGAGGCTAAGGCGGGTCACCTATACTACAACTTGTATGCAATATATAATAATGACAGAAATGGAAATACGGAACATGATAAAACAATCAACTGAAAATAATAATTAAAGCCTCAAGAAATAAACCAGTGTCGTCTAGAATTACCAATTCTTAGAATTTCAAATGAGAATATAGAAACCAACACAGCTCAAGAAATGGAAACACATAGGTTGTTGCAGCGCGCAACCCAATTCCATCGTACAACACAGAGTCCTCCCTTATTTCACCGTAATAGCATCAATAATAGAGATAATATATAAATATTGCAGCGCGCAACCCGATCCCATCACATATCAATAACAGTATCATAATTCACCCTTATTTCACCATATTAACCCACCCTTATTCCACATGTTGTGGCGTGCAACCTGATCCCACCATACAATACAAGTTCACCCTTATTCCACCATATCAATCCACCCTTATTCTACCTATTGCGGCGTGCAACCCGATCCCACCATATCAATACCAAATACTCAATGTGCACAGTCAAATTAACAATTTAAACCACGAAAACCTTTACGATCAATGAATGCCAAATGGAACCAGAGAGGGAAACCTTGTACAATACAAGAATCTACATAATTAATACTACACAGCGAGACCAATCCAGTAATTGATTATTAGAAGGTGCAAGTAAGTCAATTTAAGCAAATAACAGGGAATCATGAAACTATGAAAATAGCTAACATCATTAACATGAGAAGATACTGATTAACAAGTAGCAATTAAGTATGGGAAGCATATATAGCATATAACAGCCAAGACAGGGAAAGAAATAATTAAGGCAAAGCAGAAAATTTAAGGAAAATAGATAATTCAGCGGCGCATAAGAACTTGTCACCTCGCATATACGCCGATCATATGAGATTCACATAGCACATAGTCCGAGAGTTCCTAATTCCCTCAAGTCAAGGTTAGACACAACACTTACCTCACTCCGCAGTTAACTCAGAGCTCTATCGGGGCCTTTCCCCTAGAATCAGCCTCCAAACCACTCGTATCTAGTCACAGTTGACTCAATAATATCAAAAATTGCTAAAAGAATCAATCACAATGCATTTTAGAATTTTCAAACTTTCCCCCTAAAAGTCAAAAATCGACCCCAGGCCCGCTTGGTCAAAACCCGAGGTTTGGGCCAAATTCCATTTACTCATTCACCTCAAACCCGATTATGTAATTAGTTTCGGAATCCGACCTTAAATTGAGGTTTAAATCCCCAATTTGCAAAAAGTCCAAATTCTTCCTAAATCCCTAGTTTACTACCATGGAAGAACAAAGATTAGGGCTAGAAATTAATGGGTGATGTTAGAAATGGAAGAAAATGAGTTAAAGAGTACAAACCTATGAATTGGTGTTGAGTTTTCTCTTCAAAATCGTACCTAGGCCGAGTTGTAATGGAAGGGTTATGAAAAATGGGAGAAATCCCGTTTTTGAAATATTTTAAGGTCTGGGTGTCAGGCCTTCTTTGTGTTCGGGAAGGTCCTACCGCATTTGCAAAAGGCAACGACCCAAAAGGCCTATGCGTTCGTGAAGGGTTGCACGCGTTCGCGATGGTCTGTCCCCCCCGGCCATCGCGTTCGCGAGCCTAGGCTCACGTTCGCGTAGAACAACTGTGACGACCCGGATGGTCGTTTCTAAAATTAATTCCCCGATCTCCTATTAACTGCTTTCCCCGTGTTTATTTCTGCTATTTTGATTTGCCGAGATGTTCGGTTTTGAGTTTCGGAGAGTTTTGGGACACTTAGTCCCTCAATGAGAGCTTAAGTGTTGGAAAGTTGATTGTAGTCAGATTAGTGTGAAGACGACCTTGGAATGGAATTTTGATAGTTCCATTAGCTCCATTGGGTGATTTCGGGCTTAGGGGCATGATCGGATGACGTTTTGGAGGTCCGTAGCTAATTTAGGCTTGAAATGCCGAAAGGTCGAATTTTGAAGTTTCCGGTTCGATAGTGAGATTTTGATCTGAGGGTCGGAATGAAATTCTGAAAGTTGGAGTAGCTCCTTAATGTTGAATGTGATGTGTGTGCAAAATTTTAGGTCATACGGACGAGGTTTGATAGACTTTTTGATCGAAAGCATATTTTTAGAGTTTTGGAGTTCTTAGGCTTGAATCCGTGGTTAATTCACCGTTTTGATGTTGTTTTAGGTGTTTTAAGGATTTGTATAAGTTTTGACAATGGTATTAGACTTGTTTGTGTTTTTGGTTGAGGTCCCGGGTGCCTCGGGATGATTTCGGATGGTTGTCAAAAGAATTGGAAGTGGTTTGAAACAGCTGAAGCTGCTGATATCTGTCATAACTGCACCTGCGGTTGGGTCCCTGTCACGACCCTAAACCCAGACCCGATCGTGATGGCGCCTCTCGTTAAGACAAGGCCAACTGACACCTCCCATATTCAATTATTAATAGTAAAACCATAAGAAATAAATCTAAAGCATGATAAGATAATCCAAAGTTAATAGATAATAGCATAATTCGCGGAAAATAACCCAACACAGCCCGATACTGGGGTGTAGTCATGAGCATTTAGCAAAAACGGAATGCTCCAAATATAACTACAGAGTTTAATACAGAAAACTAAGAACATGAAGGACTATGATAGGGAAGAGCTCCGGGCTGCGAATGCCAACAACTACCTAGAGACTCAGATTCGCCTGAGCTAGAAATGATCAGCCCTCGGGAGCGGGACTAGATACGCCCGAATTTGCACACAGGGTGCAGGGAGTAAAGTGAGTACTCCAACTCAGTGAGTAATAATCATTAATAAAGACTGAAAGCAGAAGATCACATAAGGCACAAAAGCATGCTATAATGAAGCAGTAAAACTATTAAAAATAGTAAACCAATGAAAGATAGGTAAAAATCCTTTAACTCAATTTAACTTCATGAAAAATCTTTTTCAACATTTAAGCAGGTAATTGATAGTCAATTATGAAAATAAACACATAAAGGTTCTCCCCTTGGGCACAGTATCACCAAGTCCGCCTCTCGGGCAACATCTCAGAACAATACCAGCCCCTCGGGAAATCACATAAAATAATACCAGCCCCTCGGGCTCAATCTCACATCACAATGGGTACCCCCGCTCAATGGGGGTGTATAGACTCCTGGAGGGGCCCTTTACGGCCCAAGCGCAATATCAAGCCACCTCGAGGCATCATCACTAGGCCCTCGGCCTCATATCAATCAAGCCACCTCGTGGCATACATATCTCAGGCCCTCGGCCTCACGACATCGGGGTGTCACAAGTCACAAGCATCTACTAAGGTCTAAATACAATGGAAAGTCTGAAAATGTACTAAATACAGTCTAATGATATCAAGAGGGGGAAAGCAGTGCTGCGAACATCGGGCAACTACCTTGCTAAACTCCGATGACTCTGCCTCTGATCAACCAATACCCGCTACCGGGTTCAAAAATACCTGAATCTGCACATAAGGTGTAGGGAGTAATGTGAGTACTCTGACTCAGTGAGTAATAATAATAAATGAAGACTAAGTGATAAGAAATCACATAAAGGCACATCAAAAGGCTATAAAGAAGCATTAAAAGCCAGTAAAAACAATGAAACAGTGAAAATATGTAAAGTCACTTTAGTTCAGTTTAAGCTTCTTTAGAAATGCCTTTTAGCAGTTAAGAAATTAAATGTAAAGCGGCTAGAACAAATAAACACATAAGAATCTGCCCCTCGGGCACAATGTCAACAGAATCCGCCACTCGGGCAATATCATGGAACAACACCAGCCCCTCGGGCTATATCTCATATCACGATGGGTAGCCGCATTCACTGGGGGTGTGCAGACTCCTGGAGGGGCCCCTTACGGCCCAAGCGCAATATTAAGCCATCTTGTGGCATAATCAGCAGGATCTCGGCCTCATATCAACAAGCCACCTCGTGGCGTACAATCTCAGGCCCTCGGCCTCATAATCATAATCAGTGCATTACTATTGCGGCGTGCAGCCCGACCCAAAGTATCCTCACAACACAGGCCCTCGGCCTTACTTAGTTAGAATCTCGTAAGCCCCTCGGGCAACAGTAAAATATGATGCACAACCCAAATTATCATGATAAAATATCAATTAATCGGTTAAAATAGAGTAAACATGGCTGAGTTATGAAAACAGTAGAATATAGCATGACTGCGTATAGGTATAAAGTCAAAACAGTGAGAAAATATTAGTAAAAATTCCTTAAGGGTCCAAATAGTTGGCACGAGGCCTAAATATGGCATTCAACCCAAAACATGATGATAGCAAACAATTTTCAATCAAATACGCGGTAAAACAGTCATTCGGAATGGACTAAGCACAATCCCTAATGGTGCACGACCCCACGCTCGTCATCTAGCATGTGCGTCACCTCAATATAGCACCACGATGTGCAATCCGGGGTTTCATACCCTCAGGACAATATTTAAAATCATTACCCACCTCGATCCGGTCCAAACTCTAGCCTGCGATGCCTTTTCCCTCTTGAATCGGCCTCTGGATGCTCCAAATCTAACAAAAATTAGTATATAACCATTAAAATATGCTAAGGGAACAAAACCCACTTGAAAATATCCAATTTACATCAAAAATCCCGAAATTGCTCAAACCCGGCCCCTGTACCCACGTCTCGAAATCCAATAAAAGTTACATCAATAGATACCTCATCCTCTCACGATTCTATACATACCAAAAACATCAAAATCGGACCTCAAATGCCCCCTCAAATTCCCAATTTACACTCTCCAAATTTAAGCCCTAATTCCCCAATTTTAGGCTTTAATTTCCACATATTTCATGTTTAAACAAGTAAGAACCAACATAGGATCGAGTGTTGAGTTCAAAAATCTTACCTGCAAATGTTATCTCTTGAATCCCTCTTCAAATCCTCTCAAAAAGCTTCAAAACCGTTCCAAAATGGTGAGAAATGGGCTAAAATTGCGAAGATGGGTTCTTATACATTCTGCCCAGACATCCTCTTTCGCGAACGCGGGATAACCATCGAGTTCGTGATGAACAAAACACCAGCCATAAAAAATGCTCTATGTGTTCACGGCACCAGCCTTGCGAACGATACACACAGGATACTGAACTACGCGAACGCGACCCAAGACACGCGTACGCGATGAAGAAAGTTCCTCCAACCCAACTCCTAGCTCGACTCTATGCGAACGCGTAGCCTTAAACTCGCACACCTTCGCGAACGCGGGACCTACCTCGTGAACGCGAAGAACAACTTGACTGCCCCTCTCATGAACCCTTCGCGAACGCGAAACCCTTTCGCGAATGCAAAGAAGGATTTCTCTACAACATAATACCAGAAAATCTACCAAGTCCAAAGTCCAAAAAGTGATCCGTTAACCACCTGAAACACACCCGAGGCCCTTGGTATCTCAACCAAACATGCCAAAATATCCCATAACCTCATTCAAACTTATTCCAACCTTCGGAACGCTCAAAACAACATCAAAACACCAAAATCACATCGGATTCAAGCCTATGAATTCCAAGGACTTCCAAACTCCCCTTTCGATCAAAAAGTCTACAAACCTCGTCCGAATGACCTGAAATTTTGCACACACGCCAGAAATGACACAACTGACCTACTCTAACTTCCAAAATTCCATTCCGACCCCTATATCAAATTCTCACTTATCAACCGGGAAACACCAAAATCTCAATTTTGCTAATTCAAGGCACTAACCTTCCGCGGACCCCCAAAACACATTTCGACCACGCTCCTAAGTCCCAAATCACTTAACGGAGCTAACCGAATCATAAAAATTCCAATCCGACGTCATCTACTAATAAGTCAAATCTTGGTCAAACCTTTCAAATTTTAAGCTTCAAATTGAGAACTTTTCTTCCAAATTTATTCCGATTACCCTGAAAACCAAAACCAACAATTTACATAAGTCATAATACATTACACGGGGCTATTCATGCCCGAGAACTGGCGAGCGAAGCGCAAAAGCTCAAAACAATCGGTCAGGTCATCACATGTGCGGTCCGCAATGGGTAGTCTGTGGCCACACTCATTTTGTATGGTCCTCAATGGGCAGTCTGTGACCGCACTCGCTTTTGTGTGGTCCGCACTGCCCCTTCTGAGAATGTTTTTCTACCACTTCCAATCATGTTTATGCATGCATATGAGCTTCAATTATAACTTATTTCTAGTTCTCATGTGTTGCAGACAATGGTTCGCTCACGGGGCAAAGGAAATATGTCAAAAGGGAGGGCAGAACCCTCTCGAGATCGAGGCAAAAACAATCTCCCTCTAGCAATACAATAGTTTATAAGAAAGAAAGTAACAGCAAATAGAGACCATGCTACCTTGAAGACCAGTGAGTACATTCCATCCGAGGAAGCTTCTAAGGGTAATTCCGTGCAAGCACAGCTGGAAGCCCAATCACAATAACTCCTAGGGAGATTCCACTTGGTGGATGAGTCCTCATCAGCTGCCAGTTATTCAGAAGGTTCGGAAGAGGGAAGCCAAGACTCTAAGTCCTCTTCCTCACATGCTCCCCCCTGCTCTAATAAATTTATATGATGATGATGATGTTCCAGATGACGGGAGAGGGGGCGATATTGCAGTGACAGGGTTAGAAAGATCAAGGAGGCCGGAGATATAGGAGGAAAGATTTGTCAGAGCCAATGCCTTCACAAAGTTTAGGGAATGGTGGCCACAGAGGTAGCTCACTCTTGAGCGACAATTTTTAATGAAGGATTTGCACAAGCACAACCTCAATGTCCTTAAGCAATTCCAGGAGCGGAAAGATTGGAAATGGTTCACCAACAGTGTCCTTGATGCGAATAAGTACCTGGTCAAGGAATTCTATGCAAATGTTGCTCACATCAAACAGGGAACTAAGGTGACAAAAGTGCGGAATCTGAAAATCCACTTTGACTCATGTGCACTGAACAAATATGCGGGGTTAAAAAAGTGGAGGCAATGCAGTATTTGGAGAAGCTAGCTATGGATGATGCATCTCACCCATGGCTAGCTGAGATTATAGCAATCCAGGGTCAACACCTCCGCAGCTCACAGCAGGAGTTCTAATTATCCGAGCCACCCTAAACTTTGAAGCAAAAGGGTGGAAACGTTCATGTGTAGCCATATTGACCCATGCCTCAATGAAAACATGCTCCCACTTCGTCGTGCAGTTTTGGTGGCCTTGATTATGGTTGGTTATCTGAGAAATGTTGGTGTTGTCATGTCTACCAACATCACCTTAGTTGTCCAGAAGGGTGAGAGATCCTATCTATGCCCGAACTTCCTCACATAATACTTCAAGGATCAAGGGGTGGAGACGAAGCATTATAACACCAAGGTGAAGGCCAAGAAGCCTTTCTCATGGTACTACCTCCAAGTAGCTGACAACCCGAAGTTCAAAGGTAAAGCTACTACCTCTGCTATCCAGTCTGAAGAGCGAGCGGTAGTAGTTACTGATTCAACTGCCGAGCCTTCCACATCAGCCGATACTTCTATCGAGATAGCAGCCATGCCACCTTCATCCTCCGGTCCACCAGCTTCTGCTAGATTAGCAGTTCCATTACCAGTGCCAGCTTTCTCTACCTATTATCAAACTGCATTACGAGTCTCCTAGACATTGGCGAGTCTCAATAATTGGATGCAGGCAACTACTACAAAGCTAACTGATATATCTAATGTTGTTGCAGCATAGTCCTCAGCCCCAGTAGCCCTAGTAGAGTCGCAGGTACCTCCGCCAGTGGAGGAAGCATTGAAAAAGATATGGCTGACCAGAAGACTATCATGGATAAAGTGGAGGCATAGGGGAAAGTTATTGAGGATTTGGGCAAACATGTCAAGAAGATGCAGAGAACTCAGGCATCAAAGAAGTTGGTGGATAAGCTAAGAAAGAGATTGAGAAGATTACATCCGCCGGTGATCTACCATTGGACCTGCTCATGAAGACAACACCCCAACAGCATAGGCACCACTAGCAGCACAGACAGCACTAGAGGCAGCAGCCGGCCAGTCTAAGGAGCCGACTGCCACTTCCCACATTGCTGAGGAGATGATCCAGATGCTCAGCAACGCAGTTGTCCCTCAGTCGGGTGATGATGAGATACAGCTTGAGGCTAAGATTGCTGATGATCCTATGCAGACTAAGACCACATAAGGAGTTCTCTTAACTCTCTACCCTTTCCCTGTTCTTATTTTTGTTAAGCATTGGGGACAATGCTTATTTTCATTTGGGAGGTGGTATATTTTGATTATTTGACATTTGGGCTGTAATAACCCTGATACTATTTCTCTTTCATCTTTATTTTCCATTGACATATATTATTCTCTCCATTTGATGTAAATATTCATTTCTCTTATGTATATATTCTTTTCCCTTATGTATATATTCATTTGACTTCAGTTTGTATGTTCATTTATCTCGCTTTCTGTAGTTTATTTCACAGCTTCTTTAGTTTGTTTTTCCTTAGTAGTATAGTTTCTTATTTACTTTAATAGCTTCTTTTTAATTTGCTAGCTTCTTTTTACGTTTGAGTGAACGATAAGCCTTTGGTTTTCTTAATGACATGGTTCTTCCAAAGGTAGATTATGTGTGAACCAGGTGGCTCTTTCCAACGATGGATGGCGTGACAATCTTCTTAAGAGATTGAGTCCGTTTTGTTTTATGTTTTGGTAAATATAGTAGTAATAAATAAAAAGTGTCTCAAGCATGCTTCACTTGGTACCAATACATTTACCTATGATCGTATGGTTAAAAACAAGTTGTTGGCAGAAAATAGCTCTAGTTGTGACTCTTTTGACTCTTGTGTTGACTTAAGCAGTAATCGAGTGGTTTAAATCGAGCCATTTGTGATTCTCAATCTTTGCTAGGGTTATTGTGGGCCCTCGACTCTATTCTGTTTAGCAATCCATAAGTGTGAGAGGTGAGATGTTTAGTTGCAAGTCCAAGTACCCATGCTAATGGTCTAGAACTTGCCCCCGAATATTTGTCTAGGCAAACTTCTAAGTGTAGCTTGGCTTGAGAAATGATCGTAGGCTCTCCTTGATCCAATTTGAAATTTAAATCTTCCATGGCCTACCAATGTGATATCCCTAGTCAACCCCTTTGAGTCGAAGCCCCTTTTTCTATCAATAACCACGTTACAAGCCTTCCTCTGTTTTGTAATGACCCTCTCTTGGCACCCGATATTTCCTTAGCATTCTTGAGAAACAATTGGCAAAAACATAAGTTTGGGGGAGAGAAGAGGAGTTTAAAAGTGATGAAAGGTATAAAGAAGAGAAAGAAATGAAGAAAAGGGAAGGCAAAGAAAATAAAGAAAGAATAAAAAGAAAAATGCCAAAAAGAAAGTGAATAAAGTGAAGAGTTGAAAGGAATCCAAAAGAAAATAAGGAGGAAAGTTTGAAGTAAATAGAAAAGGAGAAAAATGAATGTCATGCTCAAGAAAGAGTGATGTTACGTCTCTCTAGTTCCCTCGAGGAAGAAGAAAATGACTCAAAGAGTCAAGAAAGTATGAGCGGAAAAGAGAAAATGGAGTGCTTAAGGAAAGATGAAACCATTCTATTCCAACAAGCTTGATCCAAAAACCTTCATTACATACCGCAAAATCCCTAAATGATTTATAGTTGAGTAAGCTTACATTAATGGTGATTTACATAAAGGGCAATCTTATGGTACTTAAAGTCGGACTTGTGACGTTCTTTTGAGAGAGATGAGCAAACTTTTCAACAATCCTTGCTTCGAGTGTTACATTCTAAAGTGAGATTTGCTAATGGAGAGTAAATGAGAAGGAGTTTAGTATCCACAATGACCT